>NC_060063.1:49960367-50071604 GCF_020283565.1 Trifolium pratense | reverse complement strand
AGAAATCCGAGAAACTAGAATAAAACACGATATTTTTCATTAATCTCGCCAAAAATTGAACGATAAAATTTTTAACACGGTGAAAACTAAACGAAATAAAAAAAAATCGAAAAAAGAGGTTCAACACAAGGACTTCCCAGGAGGTCACCCATCCTAGTACTACTCTCGCCCAAGCACGCTTAACTGCGGAGTTCTGATGGGATCCGGTGCATTAGTGCTGGTATGATCGCACCTGATATATAATACGGTTTAATTGTATATATGTCTTCCATCTTTCAGGCCAAATTTTGGAGAAATCCGATAAAGTAGAATAAAACACGATATTTTTCATTAATCTCGCCAAAAATTGAACGATAAAATTTATTACACGGTGAAAACTAAACGAAATAAAAAAAAATCGAAAAAAGAGGTGCAACACAAGGACTTCCCAGGAGGTCACCCATCCTAGTACTACTCTCGCCCAAGCACGCTTAACTGCGGAGTTCTGATGGGATCCGGTGCATTAGTGCTGGTATGATCGCACCTGATATATAATACGGTTTAATTGTATATATGTCTTCCATCTTTCAGGCCGAATTTTGGAGAAATCCGAGAAACTAGAATAAAACACGATATTTTTCATTAATCTCGCCAAAAATTGAACGATAAAATTTTTAACACGGTGAAAACTAAACGAAATAAAAAAAAATCGAAAAAAGAGGTTCAACACAAGGACTTCCCAGGAGGTCACCCATCCTAGTACTACTCTCGCCCAAGCACGCTTAACTGCGGAGTTCTGATGGGATCCGGTGCATTAGTGATGGTATGATCGCACCTGATATATAATACGGTTTAATTGTATATATGTCTTCCATCTTTCAGGCCAAATTTTGGAGAAATCCGATAAAGTAGAATAAAACACGATATTTTTCATTAATCTCGCCAAAAATATTTTTCATTAATCTCGCCAAAAATTGAACAATAAAATTTATTACACGGTAAAAACTAAACGAAATAAAAAAAAATCGAAAAAAGAGGTGCAACACAAGGACTTCCCAGGAGGTCACCCATCCTAGTACTACTCTCGCCCAAGCACGCTTAACTGCGGAGTTCTGATGGGATCCGGTGCATTAGTGCTGGTATGATCGCACCTGATATATAATACGGTTTAATTGTATATATGTCTTCCATCTTTCAGGCCGAATTTTGGAGAAATCCGAGAAACTAGAATAAAACACGATATTTTTCATTAATCTCGCCAAAAATTGAACGATAAAATTTTTAACACGGTGAAAACTAAACGAAATAAAAAAAAATCGAAAAAAGAGGTTCAACACAAGGACTTCCCAGGAGGTCACCCATCCTAGTACTACTCTCGCCCAAGCACGCTTAACTGCGGAGTTCTGATGGGATCCGGTGCATTAGTGCTGGTATGATCGCACCTGATATATAATACGGTTTAATTGTATATATGTCTTCCATCTTTCAGGCCGAATTTTGGAGAAATCCGAGAAACTAGAATAAAACACGATATTTTTCATTAATCTCGCCAAAAATTGAACGATAAAATTTTTAACACGGTGAAAACTAAACGAAATAAAAAAAAATCGAAAAAAGAGGTTCAACACAAGGACTTCCCAGGAGGTCACCCATCCTAGTACTACTCTCGCCCAAGCACGCTTAACTGCGGAGTTCTGATGGGATCCGGTGCATTAGTGCTGGTATGATCGCACCTGATATATAATACGGTTTAATTGTATATATGTCTTCCATCTTTCAGGCCAAATTTTGGAGAAATCCGATAAAGTAGAATAAAACACGATATTTTTCATTAATCTCGCCAAAAATTGAACAATAAAATTTATTACACGGTGAAAACTAAACGAAATAAAAAAAAATCGAAAAAAGAGGTGCAACACAAGGACTTCCCAGGAGGTCACCCATCCTAGTACTACTCTCGCCCAAGCACGCTTAACTGCGGAGTTCTGATGGGATCCGGTGCATTAGTGCTGGTATGATCGCACCTGATATATAATACGGTTTAATTGTATATATGTCTTCCATCTTTCAGGCCGAATTTTGGAGAAATCCGAGAAACTAGAATAAAACACGATATTTTTCATTAATCTCGCCAAAAATTGAACGATAAAATTTTTAACACGGTGAAAACTAAACGAAATAAAAAAAAATCGAAAAAAGAGGTTCAACACAAGGACTTCCCAGGAGGTCACCCATCCTAGTACTACTCTCGCCCAAGCACGCTTAACTGCGGAGTTCTGATGGGATCCGGTGCATTAGTGCTGGTATGATCGCACCTGATATATAATACGGTTTAATTGTATATATGTCTTCCATCTTTCAGGCCAAATTTTGGAGAAATCCGATAAAGTAGAATAAAACACGATATTTTTCATTAATCTCGCCAAAAATTGAACAATAAAATTTATTACACGGTGAAAACTAAACGAAATAAAAAAAAATCGAAAAAAGAGGTGCAACACAAGGACTTCCCAGGAGGTCACCCATCCTAGTACTACTCTCGCCCAAGCACGCTTAACTGCGGAGTTCTGATGGGATCCGGTGCATTAGTGCTGGTATGATCGCACCTGATATATAATACGGTTTAATTGTATATATGTCTTCCATCTTTCAGGCCGAATTTTGGAGAAATCCGAGAAACTAGAATAAAACACGATATTTTTCATTAATCTCGCCAAAAATTGAACGATAAAATTTTTAACACGGTGAAAACTAAACGAAATAAAAAAAAATCGAAAAAAGAGGTTCAACACAAGGACTTCCCAGGAGGTCACCCATCCTAGTACTACTCTCGCCCAAGCACGCTTAACTGCGGAGTTCTGATGGGATCCGGTGCATTAGTGATGGTATGATCGCACCTGATATATAATACGGTTTAATTGTATATATGTCTTCCATCTTTCAGGCCAAATTTTGGAGAAATCCGATAAAGTAGAATAAAACACGATATTTTTCATTAATCTCGCCAAAAATTGAACAATAAAATTTATTACACGGTAAAAACTAAACGAAATAAAAAAAATCGAAAAAAGAGGTGCAACACAAGGACTTCCCAGGAGGTCACCCATCCTAGTACTACTCTCGCCCAAGCACGCTTAACTGCGGAGTTCTGATGGGATCCGGTGCATTAGTGCTGGTATGATCGCACCTGATATATAATACGGTTTAATTGTATATATGTCTTCCATCTTTCAGGCCGAATTTTGGAGAAATCCGAGAAACTAGAATAAAACACGATATTTTTCATTAATCTCGCCAAAAATTGAACGATAAAATTTTTAACACGGTGAAAACTAAACGAAATAAAAAAAAATCGAAAAAAGAGGTTCAACACAAGGACTTCCCAGGAGGTCACCCATCCTAGTACTACTCTCGCCCAAGCACGCTTAACTGCGGAGTTCTGATGGGATCCGGTGCATTAGTGATGGTATGATCGCACCTGATATATAATACGGTTTAATTGTATATATGTCTTCCATCTTTCAGGCCAAATTTTGGAGAAATCCGATAAAGTAGAATAAAACACGATATTTTTCATTAATCTCGCCAAAAATTGAACAATAAAATTTATTACACGGTAAAAACTAAACGAAATAAAAAAAAATCGAAAAAAGAGGTGCAACACAAGGACTTCCCAGGAGGTCACCCATCCTAGTACTACTCTCGCCCAAGCACGCTTAACTGCGGAGTTCTGATGGGATCCGGTGCATTAGTGCTGGTATGATCGCACCTGATATATAATACGGTTTAATTGTATATATGTCTTCCATCTTTCAGGCCGAATTTTGGAGAAATCCGAGAAACTAGAATAAAACACGATATTTTTCATTAATCTCGCCAAAAATTGAACGATAAAATTTTTAACACGGTGAAAACTAAACGAAATAAAAAAAAATCGAAAAAAGAGGTTCAACACAAGGACTTCCCAGGAGGTCACCCATCCTAGTACTACTCTCGCCCAAGCACGCTTAACTGCGGAGTTCTGATGGGATCCGGTGCATTAGTGATGGTATGATCGCACCTGATATATAATACGGTTTAATTGTATATATGTCTTCCATCTTTCAGGCCAAATTTTGGAGAAATCCGATAAAGTAGAATAAAACACGATATTTTTCATTAATCTCGCCAAAAATTGAACAATAAAATTTATTACACGGTAAAAACTAAACGAAATAAAAAAAATCGAAAAAAGAGGTGCAACACAAGGACTTCCCAGGAGGTCACCCATCCTAGTACTACTCTCGCCCAAGCACGCTTAACTGCGGAGTTCTGATGGGATCCGGTGCATTAGTGCTGGTATGATCGCACCTGATATATAATACGGTTTAATTGTATATATGTCTTCCATCTTTCAGGCCGAATTTTGGAGAAATCCGAGAAACTAGAATAAAACACGATATTTTTCATTAATCTCGCCAAAAATTGAACGATAAAATTTTTAACACGGTGAAAACTAAACGAAATAAAAAAAAATCGAAAAAAGAGGTTCAACACAAGGACTTCCCAGGAGGTCACCCATCCTAGTACTACTCTCGCCCAAGCACGCTTAACTGCGGAGTTCTGATGGGATCCGGTGCATTAGTGATGGTATGATCGCACCTGATATATAATACGGTTTAATTGTATATATGTCTTCCATCTTTCAGGCCAAATTTTGGAGAAATCCGATAAAGTAGAATAAAACACGATATTTTTCATTAATCTCGCCAAAAATTGAACAATAAAATTTATTACACGGTGAAAACTAAACGAAATAAAAAAAAATCGAAAAAAGAGGTGCAACACAAGGACTTCCCAGGAGGTCACCCATCCTAGTACTACTCTCGCCCAAGCACGCTTAACTGCGGAGTTCTGATGGGATCCGGTGCATTAGTGCTGGTATGATCGCACCTGATATATAATACGGTTTAATTGTATATATGTCTTCCATCTTTCAGGCCGAATTTTGGAGAAATCCGAGAAACTAGAATAAAACACGATATTTTTCATTAATCTCGCCAAAAATTGAACGATAAAATTTTTAACACGGTGAAAACTAAACGAAATAAAAAAAAATCGAAAAAAGAGGTTCAACACAAGGACTTCCCAGGAGGTCACCCATCCTAGTACTACTCTCGCCCAAGCACGCTTAACTGCGGAGTTCTGATGGGATCCGGTGCATTAGTGATGGTATGATCGCACCTGATATATAATACGGTTTAATTGTATATATGTCTTCCATCTTTCAGGCCAAATTTTGGAGAAATCCGATAAAGTAGAATAAAACACGATATTTTTCATTAATCTCGCCAAAAATTGAACAATAAAATTTATTACACGGTAAAAACTAAACGAAATAAAAAAAAATCGAAAAAAGAGGTGCAACACAAGGACTTCCCAGGAGGTCACCCATCCTAGTACTACTCTCGCCCAAGCACGCTTAACTGCGGAGTTCTGATGGGATCCGGTGCATTAGTGCTGGTATGATCGCACCTGATATATAATACGGTTTAATTGTATATATGTCTTCCATCTTTCAGGCCGAATTTTGGAGAAATCCGAGAAACTAGAATAAAACACGATATTTTTCATTAATCTCGCCAAAAATTGAACGATAAAATTTTTAACACGGTGAAAACTAAACGAAATAAAAAAAAATCGAAAAAAGAGGTTCAACACAAGGACTTCCCAGGAGGTCACCCATCCTAGTACTACTCTCGCCCAAGCACGCTTAACTGCGGAGTTCTGATGGGATCCGGTGCATTAGTGATGGTATGATCGCACCTGATATATAATACGGTTTAATTGTATATATGTCTTCCATCTTTCAGGCCAAATTTTGGAGAAATCCGATAAAGTAGAATAAAACACGATATTTTTCATTAATCTCGCCAAAAATTGAACAATAAAATTTATTACACGGTAAAAACTAAACGAAATAAAAAAAATCGAAAAAAGAGGTGCAACACAAGGACTTCCCAGGAGGTCACCCATCCTAGTACTACTCTCGCCCAAGCACGCTTAACTGCGGAGTTCTGATGGGATCCGGTGCATTAGTGCTGGTATGATCGCACCTGATATATAATACGGTTTAATTGTATATATGTCTTCCATCTTTCAGGCCGAATTTTGGAGAAATCCGAGAAACTAGAATAAAACACGATATTTTTCATTAATCTCGCCAAAAATTGAACGATAAAATTTTTAACACGGTGAAAACTAAACGAAATAAAAAAAAATCGAAAAAAGAGGTTCAACACAAGGACTTCCCAGGAGGTCACCCATCCTAGTACTACTCTCGCCCAAGCACGCTTAACTGCGGAGTTCTGATGGGATCCGGTGCATTAGTGATGGTATGATCGCACCTAATATATAATACGGTTTAATTGTATATATGTCTTCCATCTTTCAGGCCAAATTTTGGAGAAATCCGATAAAGTAGAATAAAACACGATATTTTTCATTAATCTCGCCAAAAATTGAACAATAAAATTTATTACACGGTGAAAACTAAACGAAATAAAAAAAATCGAAAAAAGAGGTGCAACACAAGGACTTCCCAGGAGGTCACCCATCCTAGTACTACTCTCGCCCAAGCACGCTTAACTGCGGAGTTCTGATGGGATCCGGTGCATTAGTGCTGGTATGATCGCACCTGATATATAATACGGTTTAATTGTATATATGTCTTCCATCTTTCAGGCCGAATTTTGGAGAAATCCGAGAAACTAGAATAAAACACGATATTTTTCATTAATCTCGCCAAAAATTGAACGATAAAATTTTTAACACGGTGAAAACTAAACGAAATAAAAAAAAATCGAAAAAAGAGGTTCAACACAAGGACTTCCCAGGAGGTCACCCATCCTAGTACTACTCTCGCCCAAGCACGCTTAACTGCGGAGTTCTGATGGGATCCGGTGCATTAGTGATGGTATGATCGCACCTGATATATAATACGGTTTAATTGTATATATGTCTTCCATCTTTCAGGCCAAATTTTGGAGAAATCCGATAAAGTAGAATAAAACACGATATTTTTCATTAATCTCGCCAAAAATTGAACAATAAAATTTATTACACGGTAAAAACTAAACGAAATAAAAAAAAATCGAAAAAAGAGGTGCAACACAAGGACTTCCCAGGAGGTCACCCATCCTAGTACTACTCTCGCCCAAGCACGCTTAACTGCGGAGTTCTGATGGGATCCGGTGCATTAGTGCTGGTATGATCGCACCTGATATATAATACGGTTTAATTGTATATATGTCTTCCATCTTTCAGGCCGAATTTTGGAGAAATCCGAGAAACTAGAATAAAACACGATATTTTTCATTAATCTCGCCAAAAATTGAACGATAAAATTTTTAACACGGTGAAAACTAAACGAAATAAAAAAAAATCGAAAAAAGAGGTTCAACACAAGGACTTCCCAGGAGGTCACCCATCCTAGTACTACTCTCGCCCAAGCACGCTTAACTGCGGAGTTCTGATGGGATCCGGTGCATTAGTGATGGTATGATCGCACCTGATATATAATACGGTTTAATTGTATATATGTCTTCCATCTTTCAGGCCAAATTTTGGAGAAATCCGATAAAGTAGAATAAAACACGATATTTTTCATTAATCTCGCCAAAAATTGAACAATAAAATTTATTACACGGTAAAAACTAAACGAAATAAAAAAAATCGAAAAAAGAGGTGCAACACAAGGACTTCCCAGGAGGTCACCCATCCTAGTACTACTCTCGCCCAAGCACGCTTAACTGCGGAGTTCTGATGGGATCCGGTGCATTAGTGCTGGTATGATCGCACCTGATATATAATACGGTTTAATTGTATATATGTCTTCCATCTTTCAGGCCGAATTTTGGAGAAATCCGAGAAACTAGAATAAAACACGATATTTTTCATTAATCTCGCCAAAAATTGAACGATAAAATTTTTAACACGGTGAAAACTAAACGAAATAAAAAAAAATCGAAAAAAGAGGTTCAACACAAGGACTTCCCAGGAGGTCACCCATCCTAGTACTACTCTCGCCCAAGCACGCTTAACTGCGGAGTTCTGATGGGATCCGGTGCATTAGTGATGGTATGATCGCACCTGATATATAATACGGTTTAATTGTATATATGTCTTCCATCTTTCAGGCCAAATTTTGGAGAAATCCGATAAAGTAGAATAAAACACGATATTTTTCATTAATCTCGCCAAAAATTGAACAATAAAATTTATTACACGGTAAAAACTAAACGAAATAAAAAAAATCGAAAAAAGAGGTGCAACACAAGGACTTCCCAGGAGGTCACCCATCCTAGTACTACTCTCGCCCAAGCACGCTTAACTGCGGAGTTCTGATGGGATCCGGTGCATTAGTGCTGGTATGATCGCACCTGATATATAATACGGTTTAATTGTATATATGTCTTCCATCTTTCAGGCCGAATTTTGGAGAAATCCGAGAAACTAGAATAAAACACGATATTTTTCATTAATCTCGCCAAAAATTGAACGATAAAATTTTTAACACGGTGAAAACTAAACGAAATAAAAAAAAATCGAAAAAAGAGGTTCAACACAAGGACTTCCCAGGAGGTCACCCATCCTAGTACTACTCTCGCCCAAGCACGCTTAACTGCGGAGTTCTGATGGGATCCGGTGCATTAGTGATGGTATGATCGCACCTGATATATAATACGGTTTAATTGTATATATGTCTTCCATCTTTCAGGCCAAATTTTGGAGAAATCCGATAAAGTAGAATAAAACACGATATTTTTCATTAATCTCGCCAAAAATTGAACAATAAAATTTATTACACGGTAAAAACTAAACGAAATAAAAAAAATCGAAAAAAGAGGTGCAACACAAGGACTTCCCAGGAGGTCACCCATCCTAGTACTACTCTCGCCCAAGCACGCTTAACTGCGGAGTTCTGATGGGATCCGGTGCATTAGTGCTGGTATGATCGCACCTGATATATAATACGGTTTAATTGTATATATGTCTTCCATCTTTCAGGCCGAATTTTGGAGAAATCCGAGAAACTAGAATAAAACACGATATTTTTCATTAATCTCGCCAAAAATTGAACGATAAAATTTTTAACACGGTGAAAACTAAACGAAATAAAAAAAAATCGAAAAAAGAGGTTCAACACAAGGACTTCCCAGGAGGTCACCCATCCTAGTACTACTCTCGCCCAAGCACGCTTAACTGCGGAGTTCTGATGGGATCCGGTGCATTAGTGATGGTATGATCGCACCTAATATATAATACGGTTTAATTGTATATATGTCTTCCATCTTTCAGGCCAAATTTTGGAGAAATCCGATAAAGTAGAATAAAACACGATATTTTTCATTAATCTCGCCAAAAATTGAACAATAAAATTTATTACACGGTGAAAACTAAACGAAATAAAAAAAAATCGAAAAAAGAGGTGCAACACAAGGACTTCCCAGGAGGTCACCCATCCTAGTACTACTCTCGCCCAAGCACGCTTAACTGCGGAGTTCTGATGGGATCCGGTGCATTAGTGCTGGTATGATCGCACCTGATATATAATACGGTTTAATTGTATATATGTCTTCCATCTTTCAGGCCAAATTTTGGAGAAATCCGATAAAGTAGAATAAAACACGATATTTTTCATTAATCTCGCCAAAAATTGAACAATAAAATTTATTACACGGTGAAAACTAAACGAAATAAAAAAAAATCGAAAAAAGAGGTGCAACACAAGGACTTCCCAGGAGGTCACCCATCCTAGTACTACTCTCGCCCAAGCACGCTTAACTGCGGAGTTCTGATGGGATCCGGTGCATTAGTGCTGGTATGATCGCACCTGATATATAATACGGTTTAATTGTATATATGTCTTCCATCTTTCAGGCCGAATTTTGGAGAAATCCGAGAAACTAGAATAAAACACGATATTTTTCATTAATCTCGCCAAAAATTGAACGATAAAATTTTTAACACGGTGAAAACTAAACGAAATAAAAAAAAATCGAAAAAAGAGGTTCAACACAAGGACTTCCCAGGAGGTCACCCATCCTAGTACTACTCTCGCCCAAGCACGCTTAACTGCGGAGTTCTGATGGGATCCGGTGCATTAGTGATGGTATGATCGCACCTGATATATAATACGGTTTAATTGTATATATGTCTTCCATCTTTCAGGCCAAATTTTGGAGAAATCCGATAAAGTAGAATAAAACACGATATTTTTCATTAATCTCGCCAAAAATTGAACAATAAAATTTATTACACGGTGAAAACTAAACGAAATAAAAAAAAATCGAAAAAAGAGGTGCAACACAAGGACTTCCCAGGAGGTCACCCATCCTAGTACTACTCTCGCCCAAGCACGCTTAACTGCGGAGTTCTGATGGGATCCGGTGCATTAGTGCTGGTATGATCGCACCTGATATATAATACGGTTTAATTGTATATATGTCTTCCATCTTTCAGGCCAAATTTTGGAGAAATCCGATAAAGTAGAATAAAACACGATATTTTTCATTAATCTCGCCAAAAATTGAACAATAAAATTTATTACACGGTAAAAACTAAACGAAATAAAAAAAATCGAAAAAAGAGGTGCAACACAAGGACTTCCCAGGAGGTCACCCATCCTAGTACTACTCTCGCCCAAGCACGCTTAACTGCGGAGTTCTGATGGGATCCGGTGCATTAGTGCTGGTATGATCGCACCTGATATATAATACGGTTTAATTGTATATATGTCTTCCATCTTTCAGGCCGAATTTTGGAGAAATCCGAGAAACTAGAATAAAACACGATATTTTTCATTAATCTCGCCAAAAATTGAACGATAAAATTTTTAACACGGTGAAAACTAAACGAAATAAAAAAAAATCGAAAAAAGAGGTTCAACACAAGGACTTCCCAGGAGGTCACCCATCCTAGTACTACTCTCGCCCAAGCACGCTTAACTGCGGAGTTCTGATGGGATCCGGTGCATTAGTGATGGTATGATCGCACCTAATATATAATACGGTTTAATTGTATATATGTCTTCCATCTTTCAGGCCAAATTTTGGAGAAATCCGATAAAGTAGAATAAAACACGATATTTTTCATTAATCTCGCCAAAAATTGAACAATAAAATTTATTACACGGTAAAAACTAAACGAAATAAAAAAAATCGAAAAAAGAGGTGCAACACAAGGACTTCCCAGGAGGTCACCCATCCTAGTACTACTCTCGCCCAAGCACGCTTAACTGCGGAGTTCTGATGGGATCCGGTGCATTAGTGCTGGTATGATCGCACCTGATATATAATACGGTTTAATTGTATATATGTCTTCCATCTTTCAGGCCGAATTTTGGAGAAATCCGAGAAACTAGAATAAAACACGATATTTTTCATTAATCTCGCCAAAAATTGAACGATAAAATTTTTAACACGGTGAAAACTAAACGAAATAAAAAAAAATCGAAAAAAGAGGTTCAACACAAGGACTTCCCAGGAGGTCACCCATCCTAGTACTACTCTCGCCCAAGCACGCTTAACTGCGGAGTTCTGATGGGATCCGGTGCATTAGTGATGGTATGATCGCACCTAATATATAATACGGTTTAATTGTATATATGTCTTCCATCTTTCAGGCCAAATTTTGGAGAAATCCGATAAAGTAGAATAAAACACGATATTTTTCATTAATCTCGCCAAAAATTGAACAATAAAATTTATTACACGGTGAAAACTAAACGAAATAAAAAAAATCGAAAAAAGAGGTGCAACACAAGGACTTCCCAGGAGGTCACCCATCCTAGTACTACTCTCGCCCAAGCACGCTTAACTGCGGAGTTCTGATGGGATCCGGTGCATTAGTGCTGGTATGATCGCACCTGATATATAATACGGTTTAATTGTATATATGTCTTCCATCTTTCAGGCCAAATTTTGGAGAAATCCGATAAAGTAGAATAAAACACGATATTTTTCATTAATCTCGCCAAAAATTGAACAATAAAATTTATTACACGGTGAAAACTAAACGAAATAAAAAAAAATCGAAAAAAGAGGTGCAACACAAGGACTTCCCAGGAGGTCACCCATCCTAGTACTACTCTCGCCCAAGCACGCTTAACTGCGGAGTTCTGATGGGATCCGGTGCATTAGTGCTGGTATGATCGCACCTGATATATAATACGGTTTAATTGTATATATGTCTTCCATCTTTCAGGCCGAATTTTGGAGAAATCCGAGAAACTAGAATAAAACACGATATTTTTCATTAATCTCGCCAAAAATTGAACGATAAAATTTTTAACACGGTGAAAACTAAACGAAATAAAAAAAAATCGAAAAAAGAGGTTCAACACAAGGACTTCCCAGGAGGTCACCCATCCTAGTACTACTCTCGCCCAAGCACGCTTAACTGCGGAGTTCTGATGGGATCCGGTGCATTAGTGATGGTATGATCGCACCTGATATATAATACGGTTTAATTGTATATATGTCTTCCATCTTTCAGGCCAAATTTTGGAGAAATCCGATAAAGTAGAATAAAACACGATATTTTTCATTAATCTCGCCAAAAATTGAACAATAAAATTTATTACACGGTGAAAACTAAACGAAATAAAAAAAAATCGAAAAAAGAGGTGCAACACAAGGACTTCCCAGGAGGTCACCCATCCTAGTACTACTCTCGCCCAAGCACGCTTAACTGCGGAGTTCTGATGGGATCCGGTGCATTAGTGCTGGTATGATCGCACCTGATATATAATACGGTTTAATTGTATATATGTCTTCCATCTTTCAGGCCAAATTTTGGAGAAATCCGATAAAGTAGAATAAAACACGATATTTTTCATTAATCTCGCCAAAAATTGAACAATAAAATTTATTACACGGTAAAAACTAAACGAAATAAAAAAAATCGAAAAAAGAGGTGCAACACAAGGACTTCCCAGGAGGTCACCCATCCTAGTACTACTCTCGCCCAAGCACGCTTAACTGCGGAGTTCTGATGGGATCCGGTGCATTAGTGCTGGTATGATCGCACCTGATATATAATACGGTTTAATTGTATATATGTCTTCCATCTTTCAGGCCGAATTTTGGAGAAATCCGAGAAACTAGAATAAAACACGATATTTTTCATTAATCTCGCCAAAAATTGAACGATAAAATTTTTAACACGGTGAAAACTAAACGAAATAAAAAAAAATCGAAAAAAGAGGTTCAACACAAGGACTTCCCAGGAGGTCACCCATCCTAGTACTACTCTCGCCCAAGCACGCTTAACTGCGGAGTTCTGATGGGATCCGGTGCATTAGTGATGGTATGATCGCACCTAATATATAATACGGTTTAATTGTATATATGTCTTCCATCTTTCAGGCCAAATTTTGGAGAAATCCGATAAAGTAGAATAAAACACGATATTTTTCATTAATCTCGCCAAAAATTGAACAATAAAATTTATTACACGGTAAAAACTAAACGAAATAAAAAAAATCGAAAAAAGAGGTGCAACACAAGGACTTCCCAGGAGGTCACCCATCCTAGTACTACTCTCGCCCAAGCACGCTTAACTGCGGAGTTCTGATGGGATCCGGTGCATTAGTGCTGGTATGATCGCACCTGATATATAATACGGTTTAATTGTATATATGTCTTCCATCTTTCAGGCCGAATTTTGGAGAAATCCGAGAAACTAGAATAAAACACGATATTTTTCATTAATCTCGCCAAAAATTGAACGATAAAATTTTTAACACGGTGAAAACTAAACGAAATAAAAAAAAATCGAAAAAAGAGGTTCAACACAAGGACTTCCCAGGAGGTCACCCATCCTAGTACTACTCTCGCCCAAGCACGCTTAACTGCGGAGTTCTGATGGGATCCGGTGCATTAGTGATGGTATGATCGCACCTGATATATAATACGGTTTAATTGTATATATGTCTTCCATCTTTCAGGCCAAATTTTGGAGAAATCCGATAAAGTAGAATAAAACACGATATTTTTCATTAATCTCGCCAAAAATTGAACAATAAAATTTATTACACGGTAAAAACTAAACGAAATAAAAAAAATCGAAAAAAGAGGTGCAACACAAGGACTTCCCAGGAGGTCACCCATCCTAGTACTACTCTCGCCCAAGCACGCTTAACTGCGGAGTTCTGATGGGATCCGGTGCATTAGTGCTGGTATGATCGCACCTGATATATAATACGGTTTAATTGTATATATGTCTTCCATCTTTCAGGCCGAATTTTGGAGAAATCCGAGAAACTAGAATAAAACACGATATTTTTCATTAATCTCGCCAAAAATTGAACGATAAAATTTTTAACACGGTGAAAACTAAACGAAATAAAAAAAAATCGAAAAAAGAGGTTCAACACAAGGACTTCCCAGGAGGTCACCCATCCTAGTACTACTCTCGCCCAAGCACGCTTAACTGCGGAGTTCTGATGGGATCCGGTGCATTAGTGATGGTATGATCGCACCTAATATATAATACGGTTTAATTGTATATATGTCTTCCATCTTTCAGGCCAAATTTTGGAGAAATCCGATAAAGTAGAATAAAACACGATATTTTTCATTAATCTCGCCAAAAATTGAACAATAAAATTTATTACACGGTAAAAACTAAACGAAATAAAAAAAATCGAAAAAAGAGGTGCAACACAAGGACTTCCCAGGAGGTCACCCATCCTAGTACTACTCTCGCCCAAGCACGCTTAACTGCGGAGTTCTGATGGGATCCGGTGCATTAGTGCTGGTATGATCGCACCTGATATATAATACGGTTTAATTGTATATATGTCTTCCATCTTTCAGGCCGAATTTTGGAGAAATCCGAGAAACTAGAATAAAACACGATATTTTTCATTAATCTCGCCAAAAATTGAACGATAAAATTTTTAACACGGTGAAAACTAAACGAAATAAAAAAAAATCGAAAAAAGAGGTTCAACACAAGGACTTCCCAGGAGGTCACCCATCCTAGTACTACTCTCGCCCAAGCACGCTTAACTGCGGAGTTCTGATGGGATCCGGTGCATTAGTGATGGTATGATCGCACCTAATATATAATACGGTTTAATTGTATATATGTCTTCCATCTTTCAGGCCAAATTTTGGAGAAATCCGATAAAGTAGAATAAAACACGATATTTTTCATTAATCTCGCCAAAAATTGAACAATAAAATTTATTACACGGTGAAAACTAAACGAAATAAAAAAAATCGAAAAAAGAGGTGCAACACAAGGACTTCCCAGGAGGTCACCCATCCTAGTACTACTCTCGCCCAAGCACGCTTAACTGCGGAGTTCTGATGGGATCCGGTGCATTAGTGCTGGTATGATCGCACCTGATATATAATACGGTTTAATTGTATATATGTCTTCCATCTTTCAGGCCGAATTTTGGAGAAATCCGAGAAACTAGAATAAAACACGATATTTTTCATTAATCTCGCCAAAAATTGAACGATAAAATTTTTAACACGGTGAAAACTAAACGAAATAAAAAAAATCGAAAAAAGAGGTTCAACACAAGGACTTCCCAGGAGGTCACCCATCCTAGTACTACTCTCGCCCAAGCACGCTTAACTGCGGAGTTCTGATGGGATCCGGTGCATTAGTGCTGGTATGATCGCACCTGATATATAATACGGTTTAATTGTATATATGTCTTCCATCTTTCAGGCCGAATTTTGGAGAAATCCGAGAAACTAGAATAAAACACGATATTTTTCATTAATCTCGCCAAAAATTGAACGATAAAATTTTTAACACGGTGAAAACTAAACGAAATAAAAAAAAATCGAAAAAAGAGGTTCAACACAAGGACTTCCCAGGAGGTCACCCATCCTAGTACTACTCTCGCCCAAGCACGCTTAACTGCGGAGTTCTGATGGGATCCGGTGCATTAGTGATGGTATGATCGCACCTGATATATAATACGGTTTAATTGTATATATGTCTTCCATCTTTCAGGCCAAATTTTGGAGAAATCCGATAAAGTAGAATAAAACACGATATTTTTCATTAATCTCGCCAAAAATTGAACAATAAAATTTATTACACGGTAAAAACTAAACGAAATAAAAAAAATCGAAAAAAGAGGTGCAACACAAGGACTTCCCAGGAGGTCACCCATCCTAGTACTACTCTCGCCCAAGCACGCTTAACTGCGGAGTTCTGATGGGATCCGGTGCATTAGTGCTGGTATGATCGCACCTGATATATAATACGGTTTAATTGTATATATGTCTTCCATCTTTCAGGCCGAATTTTGGAGAAATCCGAGAAACTAGAATAAAACACGATATTTTTCATTAATCTCGCCAAAAATTGAACGATAAAATTTTTAACACGGTGAAAACTAAACGAAATAAAAAAAAATCGAAAAAAGAGGTTCAACACAAGGACTTCCCAGGAGGTCACCCATCCTAGTACTACTCTCGCCCAAGCACGCTTAACTGCGGAGTTCTGATGGGATCCGGTGCATTAGTGATGGTATGATCGCACCTGATATATAATACGGTTTAATTGTATATATGTCTTCCATCTTTCAGGCCAAATTTTGGAGAAATCCGATAAAGTAGAATAAAACACGATATTTTTCATTAATCTCGCCAAAAATTGAACAATAAAATTTATTACACGGTAAAAACTAAACGAAATAAAAAAAATCGAAAAAAGAGGTGCAACACAAGGACTTCCCAGGAGGTCACCCATCCTAGTACTACTCTCGCCCAAGCACGCTTAACTGCGGAGTTCTGATGGGATCCGGTGCATTAGTGCTGGTATGATCGCACCTGATATATAATACGGTTTAATTGTATATATGTCTTCCATCTTTCAGGCCGAATTTTGGAGAAATCCGAGAAACTAGAATAAAACACGATATTTTTCATTAATCTCGCCAAAAATTGAACGATAAAATTTTAACACGGTGAAAACTAAACGAAATAAAAAAAAATCGAAAAAAGAGGTTCAACACAAGGACTTCCCAGGAGGTCACCCATCCTAGTACTACTCTCGCCCAAGCACGCTTAACTGCGGAGTTCTGATGGGATCCGGTGCATTAGTGATGGTATGATCGCACCTAATATATAATACGGTTTAATTGTATATATGTCTTCCATCTTTCAGGCCAAATTTTGGAGAAATCCGATAAAGTAGAATAAAACACGATATTTTTCATTAATCTCGCCAAAAATTGAACAATAAAATTTATTACACGGTAAAAACTAAACGAAATAAAAAAAATCGAAAAAAGAGGTGCAACACAAGGACTTCCCAGGAGGTCACCCATCCTAGTACTACTCTCGCCCAAGCACGCTTAACTGCGGAGTTCTGATGGGATCCGGTGCATTAGTGCTGGTATGATCGCACCTGATATATAATACGGTTTAATTGTATATATGTCTTCCATCTTTCAGGCCGAATTTTGGAGAAATCCGAGAAACTAGAATAAAACACGATATTTTTCATTAATCTCGCCAAAAATTGAACGATAAAATTTTTAACACGGTGAAAACTAAACGAAATAAAAAAAAATCGAAAAAAGAGGTTCAACACAAGGACTTCCCAGGAGGTCACCCATCCTAGTACTACTCTCGCCCAAGCACGCTTAACTGCGGAGTTCTGATGGGATCCGGTGCATTAGTGATGGTATGATCGCACCTAATATATAATACGGTTTAATTGTATATATGTCTTCCATCTTTCAGGCCAAATTTTGGAGAAATCCGATAAAGTAGAATAAAACACGGTATTTTTCATTAATCTCGCCAAAAATTGAACAATAAAATTTATTACACGGTAAAAACTAAACGAAATAAAAAAAATCGAAAAAAGAGGTGCAACACAAGGACTTCCCAGGAGGTCACCCATCCTAGTACTACTCTCGCCCAAGCACGCTTAACTGCGGAGTTCTGATGGGATCCGGTGCATTAGTGCTGGTATGATCGCACCTGATATATAATACGGTTTAATTGTATATATGTCTTCCATCTTTCAGGCCGAATTTTGGAGAAATCCGAGAAACTAGAATAAAACACGATATTTTTCATTAATCTCGCCAAAAATTGAACGATAAAATTTTTAACACGGTGAAAACTAAACGAAATAAAAAAAAATCGAAAAAAGAGGTTCAACACAAGGACTTCCCAGGAGGTCACCCATCCTAGTACTACTCTCGCCCAAGCACGCTTAACTGCGGAGTTCTGATGGGATCCGGTGCATTAGTGATGGTATGATCGCACCTAATATATAATACGGTTTAATTGTATATATGTCTTCCATCTTTCAGGCCAAATTTTGGAGAAATCCGATAAAGTAGAATAAAACACGGTATTTTTCATTAATCTCGCCAAAAATTGAACAATAAAATTTATTACACGGTAAAAACTAAACGAAATAAAAAAAATCGAAAAAAGAGGTGCAACACAAGGACTTCCCAGGAGGTCACCCATCCTAGTACTACTCTCGCCCAAGCACGCTTAACTGCGGAGTTCTGATGGGATCCGGTGCATTAGTGCTGGTATGATCGCACCTGATATATAATACGGTTTAATTGTATATATGTCTTCCATCTTTCAGGCCGAATTTTGGAGAAATCCGAGAAACTAGAATAAAACACGATATTTTTCATTAATCTCGCCAAAAATTGAACGATAAAATTTTTAACACGGTGAAAACTAAACGAAATAAAAAAAAATCGAAAAAAGAGGTTCAACACAAGGACTTCCCAGGAGGTCACCCATCCTAGTACTACTCTCGCCCAAGCACGCTTAACTGCGGAGTTCTGATGGGATCCGGTGCATTAGTGATGGTATGATCGCACCTAATATATAATACGGTTTAATTGTATATATGTCTTCCATCTTTCAGGCCAAATTTTGGAGAAATCCGATAAAGTAGAATAAAACACGATATTTTTCATTAATCTCGCCAAAAATTGAACAATAAAATTTATTACACGGTAAAAACTAAACGAAATAAAAAAAATCGAAAAAAGAGGTGCAACACAAGGACTTCCCAGGAGGTCACCCATCCTAGTACTACTCTCGCCCAAGCACGCTTAACTGCGGAGTTCTGATGGGATCCGGTGCATTAGTGCTGGTATGATCGCACCTGATATATAATACGGTTTAATTGTATATATGTCTTCCATCTTTCAGGCCGAATTTTGGAGAAATCCGAGAAACTAGAATAAAACACGATATTTTTCATTAATCTCGCCAAAAATTGAACGATAAAATTTTTAACACGGTGAAAACTAAACGAAATAAAAAAAAATCGAAAAAAGAGGTTCAACACAAGGACTTCCCAGGAGGTCACCCATCCTAGTACTACTCTCGCCCAAGCACGCTTAACTGCGGAGTTCTGATGGGATCCGGTGCATTAGTGATGGTATGATCGCACCTAATATATAATACGGTTTAATTGTATATATGTCTTCCATCTTTCAGGCCAAATTTTGGAGAAATCCGATAAAGTAGAATAAAACACGATATTTTTCATTAATCTCGCCAAAAATTGAACAATAAAATTTATTACACGGTAAAAACTAAACGAAATAAAAAAAATCGAAAAAAGAGGTGCAACACAAGGACTTCCCAGGAGGTCACCCATCCTAGTACTACTCTCGCCCAAGCACGCTTAACTGCGGAGTTCTGATGGGATCCGGTGCATTAGTGCTGGTATGATCGCACCTGATATATAATACGGTTTAATTGTATATATGTCTTCCATCTTTCAGGCCGAATTTTGGAGAAATCCGAGAAACTAGAATAAAACACGATATTTTTCATTAATCTCGCCAAAAATTGAACGATAAAATTTTTAACACGGTGAAAACTAAACGAAATAAAAAAAAATCGAAAAAAGAGGTTCAACACAAGGACTTCCCAGGAGGTCACCCATCCTAGTACTACTCTCGCCCAAGCACGCTTAACTGCGGAGTTCTGATGGGATCCGGTGCATTAGTGATGGTATGATCGCACCTAATATATAATACGGTTTAATTGTATATATGTCTTCCATCTTTCAGGCCAAATTTTGGAGAAATCCGATAAAGTAGAATAAAACACGATATTTTTCATTAATCTCGCCAAAAATTGAACAATAAAATTTATTACACGGTAAAAACTAAACGAAATAAAAAAAATCGAAAAAAGAGGTGCAACACAAGGACTTCCCAGGAGGTCACCCATCCTAGTACTACTCTCGCCCAAGCACGCTTAACTGCGGAGTTCTGATGGGATCCGGTGCATTAGTGCTGGTATGATCGCACCTGATATATAATACGGTTTAATTGTATATATGTCTTCCATCTTTCAGGCCGAATTTTGGAGAAATCCGAGAAACTAGAATAAAACACGATATTTTTCATTAATCTCGCCAAAAATTGAACGATAAAATTTTTAACACGGTGAAAACTAAACGAAATAAAAAAAAATCGAAAAAAGAGGTTCAACACAAGGACTTCCCAGGAGGTCACCCATCCTAGTACTACTCTCGCCCAAGCACGCTTAACTGCGGAGTTCTGATGGGATCCGGTGCATTAGTGATGGTATGATCGCACCTAATATATAATACGGTTTAATTGTATATATGTCTTCCATCTTTCAGGCCAAATTTTGGAGAAATCCGATAAAGTAGAATAAAACACGGTATTTTTCATTAATCTCGCCAAAAATTGAACAATAAAATTTATTACACGGTAAAAACTAAACGAAATAAAAAAAATCGAAAAAAGAGGTGCAACACAAGGACTTCCCAGGAGGTCACCAATCCTAGTACTACTCTCGCCCAAGCACGCTTAACTGCGGAGTTCTGATGGGATCCGGTGCATTAGTGCTGGTATGATCGCACCTGATATATAATACGGTTTAATTGTATATATGTCTTCCATCTTTCAGGCCGAATTTTGGAGAAATCCGAGAAACTAGAATAAAACACGATATTTTTCATTAATCTCGCCAAAAATTGAACGATAAAATTTTTAACACGGTGAAAACTAAACGAAATAAAAAAAATCGAAAAAAGAGGTTCAACACAAGGACTTCCCAGGAGGTCACCCATCCTAGTACTACTCTCGCCCAAGCACGCTTACCTGCGGAGTTCTGATGGGATCCGGTGCATTAGTGATGGTATGATCGCACCTAATATATAATACGGTTTAATTGTATATATGTCTTCCATCTTTCAGGCCAAATTTTGGAGAAATCCGATAAAGTAGAATAAAACACGATATTTTTCATTAATCTCGCCAAAAATTGAACAATAAAATTTATTACACGGTAAAAACTAAACGAAATAAAAAAAATCGAAAAAAGAGGTGCAACACAACGACTTCCCAGGAGGTCACCCATCCTAGTACTACTCTCGCCCAAGCACGCTTAACTGCGGAGTTCTGATGGGATCCGGTGCATTAGTGCAGGTATGATCGCACCTGATATATAATACGGTTTAATTGTATATATGTCTTCCATCTTTCAGGCCGAATTTTGGAGAAATCCGAGAAACTAGAATAAAACACGATATTTTTCATTAATCTCGCCAAAAATTGAACGATAAAATTTTTAACACGGTGAAAACTAAACGAAATAAAAAAAAATCGAAAAAAGAGGTTCAACACAAGGACTTCCCAAGAGGTCACCCATCCTAGTACTACTCTCGCCCAAGCACGCTTAACTGCGGAGTTCTGATGGGATCCGGTGCATTAGTGATGGTATGATCGCACCTAATATATAATACGGTTTAATTGTATATATGTCTTCCATCTTTCAGGCCAAATTTTGGAGAAATCCGATAAAGTAGAATAAAACACGATATTTTTCATTAATCTCGCCAAAAATTGAAAAATAAAATTTATTACACGGTAAAAACTAAACGAAATAAAAAAAATCGAAAAAAGAGGTGCAACACAAGGACTTCCCAGGAGGTCACCCATCCTAGTACTACTCTCGCCCAAGCACGCTTAACTGCGGAGTTCTGATGGGATCCGGTGCATTAGTGCTGGTATGATCGCACCTGATATATAATACGGTTTAATTGTATATATGTCTTCCATCTTTCAGGCCGAATTTTGGAGAAATTCGAGAAACTAGAATAAAACACGATATTTTTCATTAATCTCGCCAAAAATTGAACGATAAAATTTTTAACACGGTGAAAACTAAACGAAATAAAAAAAAATCGAAAAAAGAGGTTCAACACAAGGACTTCCCAGGAGGTCACCCATCCTAGTACTACTCTCGCCTCTCCAACCAGCTTTATGATGATCTACTTAGGTTGTCGCATATTAAGGACAGGTTCTTGGTTTGTCCCTCTGATGTGGATATGGAGGTATCACTTCTCAAGGCCAAAATCTGTAATGCTCTGGATGCAGTGGGTGATGATATCAAGTCTGTTATTGGAAGGAAGGCTCTGGATGCTCTGGATGCAGTGGGTGGTTCATCTGATGAAGGAAGGCTTAGCAAGGGCTGGTTTGAAAAGATTAACTATGTATAGTCATGAAGAGAATGAGCGTGCCAAGTTTGCTGCCGTATCTGCTGCTGTGAGGCGTCTGAATGCTTTCAAGGACTGCTGGATAGATTCCAAACTGTTTAAGAGTCTTGAAGATCAGAGGATTAAAAATGAACATTTGGCTGAAGCTGCTGCAAGGATTGCCCAACAAGCTGATGAGCTGAACCAAGAGGATGCTCCGGATGCTGATGTTCTTATGATTGATTATCAAGAGGATGGTGAACCCTCCTCTGTTAAAGGAAAAGCTCCTATGGATTCAGATCAGCTAAGGGTTCTTCAGGATGCATTGAGGCAACAACAAGAAGCTCTTGAGAGGCACCGGTCAAATCATCAGAATCTAGAGTCCAAGGTGGATAAGCTTGACTCCAAAGTGGACTCCTTGAATGACAAATTTGACATCCTCTTAGCTTTTCTTCAAAAACCCTAGGATTCTATGCACCTTTATGTTATTAATGTTTTATTTATCTTTGGTATCTTCTGAACATTTTTTGTTTCTTTGGATTTTAACTTTGATATTTTGGTTCGTTATTTCATATTTTTCATGTGTGGTTTACCTTTATTTATTATTTTTTTAAAAAACAAGAAAATAAGAACACAATGCTGAGATTAAAAGGAAAATTTTTATTGATGATCTGACAATGCTGAGTACATTGGTAAAAAGAAAAAGACGACCTAATCCTAGTCAGATGGATAATACTCAGAAGAAATCTCAGATTTCTCCTCAGCATCATCTGATGAAATTTCTATAGGATCTGGGTTCTGCTCTTCTTCTTCTTGTTCTTCTTCTGGAACATAGCCAGCCAGGAATTCAGCATAGTCAGCGTCATTTTCATCTTCCTCAGCCTCAGAGTCTGAAGAGATGATTATGATTTCAGCATCTTGTGGCTTCTTATTGTCTTCTTTATCTTTTTCATCTCTTTCGCGCTCTTCTTCTTCTTTCTTTCTACGAACCTCAGCGATACGAGCACTAAATCGTTTCATTCTTCGTAATTTTTTTTATATCTTGCTTATATTTTGTTGTGAAGAATGTTTGTTATTCAAGTTCTCCTTTTATAGATTTTTTTTGGCGCGTTGTTTTCGTTTTTGAAATAAATTCACCTTTGTAACAACCAATTTCCTTCTTTGACTGTCTTGGTTATCTAATTTTTTTTTACTTTTTGATAATGACAAAAGGGGGAGTAGTTACGCATTAATTGAAAGTTGATAAGTTTCAAAAAGCTGAAACCACTTTTGTTTGTTAAGTTATTAAAAGTTATCTTTTAATTGTTTTACGTATTTCAATGCGGAGATTAAGTAATTTAAAACTGAAATTAAATTTCATAAGTAATGATAAGTTAAAAGTGCAATTTTTACTTAGCCTTATGAGACTCAGGGGGAGAGCTTGCAAACCTCTCACTCTGAAGAAAGATATGAAATTTGTTTTACTCTAAACTACTTAAATCTTATACTAAATTAAAATATCATGGATAAAACTTAAAGCTTAGGCTTTATGGAGTATCAATCTTAGGGGGAGCTTGCAAACCTCATAAACCTAAGAGAAACATGATAAGTTAATTTAATAACAATTGTCAATTAATACTTATGTTTGTCATCATCAAAAAGGGGGAGATTGTTGGAACAAAATTGATTTAAAAATGTTTGCCCCTAAATCTATTAAGGTTTTGATGATAACAAAGTATTAATAAACAATTGGAAGGACTAAAAATTTAATTTAAGTGTGCAGATATTAGCTTCAGATAAGCTCTGAGTGAAGCTCAGAAGATATGTATTTAGAAGTTTACAAGCGCTCAAAAGATGTTGAACTTCAGAGGTTACAACCTTCAGATGATGAAGTCGTCAGAACTTCTTAAGTGTCTAAAGCTTTATCAACCTCTGAAGATCTTCTTGAAGTCTGTGAAGATTCTCTTTTGCAAGTCAACTCTTCTACCAATGAAGAAAAGGACCTTTCAAGCTTGATCAGAACAGCTACTCTCATTTTGTCTGTCCACTCTTGAGAACGTGGGATATCATACTTGTTAGCTGAATAAGGAAAGTCTTCTCTGCACATGGTCAAAGTGTCTGAAACTCTTACTCAGTTTTAGAAACAACCCAACTGCATCAAGACAAGCTGCTTGAAGACAAAAGGTTATCTACTTCAACGGTCATCTTTATGCAACGACTCTTTTTCTGGTTATATATATACTAGAAGGATCAGTTGTATAAGATCGATCATCAATCATATCAAGGATTATACTGCGCTCGAACAAACTCTGAACTGCGAATACAAGCTCTGAACCTCTGAACTAGTGTTGTTGCACTTTTAGTCCAAATACTTTGTATTCATTGTATTTGCTCTTTAAGGTTCTTTTAAGAGCAGTTGTATTCTTTCAACTATTTATTATCTCTAGTACTTGAGGAAACTTAAGCTTGTGTGCTTAAGTGTGAAGTCTTAAGCTTGTGTGCTTGAGCATTGTTGTGAAGTCTCTTGCTTGTGTGCTTGAGCATTTGTAATCTTGTGTGATTATAGTGAAATCCCTTGGAAGTGCAAGGGGACTGGACTACTCTCGTTTGTGAGAGGAACCAGTATAAATTGCTTGTGTACTTTCTCTCTCTCTTATCTTGTTATTATATTGTGTTACTTATCCGCTGCTAACTTAGTTAAGTTAAGAACTTGAGAAAAGTTTTAACTTGGCTAAAACACAACTCAACCCCCCCTTCTTGTGTTTTCACACCTTCACCGTTTTACTTACACTTATATTTTGAGTATGATGTCTAACTCTCTTTTATGTGTTATGTGCTGGACCGTTGGGGGTCCAGATTTTACAGGATTTTGTGGTATTCGATGTCGAGTCGTCGGTGAAGCTCCGCTCTGATTGTGACACGGGAAAAGGGGTTTTATATTGTATATAGAGTCTCCTTAATATCTAGGTTGTTTTGTATAATCAATAAATATATTATTTGATTTAAGATTTGTATAAACAAGTATTTTTACTAATTAACTACATTAGTATTATTTTGATTGAAGAATGTAATACTCGAACCACAACTTTTATAATATCGAACATTTATAATATCGAAGATTTTACTAAAGGTAGAAATATTTAATTAATGGGTTTGGGTGTTACATTTTTCATATGAAGAGAGCTTTTCATCGCTAAGCTCGCCTTTTGCATTCAAAATCTTAGAATTCTCATGCTCCATTAATCGAAGTGACTGTCAAGAAATTAAAGACATCAATGATTACAAGGACAAACAAAACCATTTGCACATATTTGATGGAAAAATGTAGCCAGAAAAGAGAAGGTGAAGACAAACAATAATAAAGAATGTTTACAAATAAAGAAATGCTTACAGAATGCTCGGACTGTAGTCAGATTTTACATAAGCCTGGAGACTAAAATAGTGCACATTTCTTACAGACTCATTATCCAACCTAGCAATAACCAGTCGGCTTTCTCAAATTTGGTTTTTGTTAAGAACATATGAAATGACTATCTATTTTGAAATTTAAAATAAAGGAACTAAAAACTACAGTGCTAATTAGATTAAGAAGAATTAAAACTCACTTCTTAGTAGGCTGGGTAGAGTTTTCCACTAGAAGATCTCTTATCTTCTCATTGTAAACCTCCAACATACTAACATGTAAGTCATACTTCATTACACCCTTTCTCTCTTCGGATATCCTAAACAATTCTTCAAGTGTTCGGTAATTAACTCCCCTCTCTTCTGGTGTTCCCTCCATTGTAAATGTTTTACTAGTTCCAGTTTGCCCATAAGCAAATATACAGACATTAAAACCATCCTTTACTGATGTAGCAATAGGTTTAGTTTGAGAAAAAACAGCCTCTGCATCATTATCAAATAACACACATTTGATCAGCTTCGAGAATGAAAATGAAATATTTAATGCAACGATATCAAAAGTTGCAACTCCTAATATACCTTACCTTGGTTATTGAATGAAAAGGCGAAATTTCTCAGTGAGCATTTGAACCAAACAGTGATTTGTATCACAAAAAAGAAAAAAAAATAAAGTCAATTGTGTGGGGATAGAAGAGTAAATTAGTAATTTCCATAGAAAGATATTCCTAACCTGCCTTTACTGCTTCTTGCAACGTTTCAAGTATCGTATGCAAGGAAACCATATGATGCCTGGAAACCATATTAAGTTAACTACACAGCAACAATAGCAAAATATATTCGAAAAAGGGATTTATATTGTACAGTAAATGATTAAGAAGATCCGTGAGGGATGAAAATAAATCGAATAACTGTGGTTGGACAATTACTTTCTTTGCTTTAGGTAGAAGTTGAGCAAATGCCCTGCAGGCACCTACTTTTACAGGTGGAGGCCTGTCAGATTAAAAGTTAGAAGAAAGCTTGATGTACAAAGAATACAAATTGAGACGTGTTTGCTTACCTATGTTGCATAGGTGCAGGTACGGTACCGGTACGTGGTACGACATTTTTAGAAAAATTAAGGTACGGGTACGCTCGTATAATTTTTTTTTTAATATAGTTATATACTTAGAATAATAAAATTATATTCTTAAAACAAATAATTAAACATAAAAAATAGCAAACTTTAAAAGTAGTTATATTGTGGTTTACACGTTTAGGAAATTATGAGTAGTAGTAAGACTATGCGGCTCTACTTTTAAAAATAAATAAAAAGGGGAGACTGAATTGATTCTAATTTTAAACTAAAGTGAATCTTTATTAAAAAAATAAACAAATAAAAAAAGAATGGGATTGGAAAGTGCTGCTTATTTGTAAATTAAGAGAAGTTCAAAGTTTGACAGAGAAAGAGTGCCTATCTGAGAAAATAAAATAGGACAGAAAATAATTACCACAGAGGAGAATTTGGCAACTGTAGTAAAGATACGAGCATATAGAAAGGGGTATTCAAGAGAATCTGTCACAAAAAAAGAGGGAAAGTGAAATAAATACACACGCGCATATGCATGCATCATAACTGAAGCGTAACGGAAGCTTAATTAAGGAAGCATTTGAGAAATGACCTATTAGAAAGTCCTCGGCAACAATCTGTTCAATCATGTTCTTTAAGTTACTTGGCCGAAACCCTGACTCCTATATGAAAAACATAAAATATATATCAAAGTATAAGTATATCTCAGTGCAAAATATAACCCAGTTATTGAAAATGGAGATATAAATTTTAAGCATGTATATCAGCCCATAAGAATTAAGAAAACTGAAATCAATATCGTGTACATGTTTCTCAAGCAGTTGTTCTGAAAGAGAGGACAAGGAAAAAAGAGTAGCTTCTCTTATGTGACACAATTAATATGTATAGCACTGACTTTAGACCTTTGCATTTTCCTACTTCATCAGCTAACTTCCTCTTTAGACCAGCAAAACTTTTCAGCCCTGGATGAAAAGCAAAATCAGCTACAGATTTAGATCATGTTTGAATTAACAGCTTAACTATGCACTTGTAGCATATGAGCTTATATATCAACTATTTTTATAAAAAAAATAATAAAGTTGTTTTTATATAAACAATAAGCTGTGTTCATAAACAATTTGGAGAACTAATAAAAATAAGCTAGAAATAGTTCATAAACAATGTAGTACATTTGCTTTATGAAAATTTTCTTTCTTTTGATCTTTCTGATTTGCAAGTATTAAAATGCAAGTTGCATTAGTAATTGATAATTAATCAAGAAAAACTACCCAGGTCTAAAAAAAACATTACCTTTTGACTACTTGAAGGTATAACTGCAGACCAAAAATCATTATGATGACCGACAACATGTGAATTTCATTATTATGTACAACCAATAAATTTTTAGCATACCTTCTCATAGATTAGGGTCATGATACTAGATTGCAGCTTTAGCTACAGTTTGGAAAGACGAGCAGTACACATTGTGTATCTAGAACAGAAGGACACTGATTTACTAATTGCTATTCGTAAATATAGCAAAAAATGCATTGAGGAACTTGTAAAAATCCATATAGATCCGACTTAGGTTATTCAAAGTCAGAGAAATGCAACATGAAAATATTGACCAGCACATATAAAATGCATCAAACACATGGTTGCTTTTTAAGGGGTTTTCAATATCTGATTTGCAGAGTCAAGAGTATTCAGAACACATACTCTCATGTACTTCCTGTTGTCCCCAAGACATTTCAAAATATCCGACAGAAAGCTCTGCAATAAACCATTCAAAAAGTTAAACTTTTTAAACAAGGAAATGCAACATTAACAACTGGAAAGAAAATACAAAAGCCGAACACAATTCACAAACTTTGCTTGACGCATTGCAGATGCAACATTACCAATTGATGTCAAGGTAGCCATGACTAGTTTTTTGTTGCTATCATTGAGTCGTGCCCTAAGAGCGCCAAATAAATCACCTGGTAATATAAGTCATCACTCAGCACAATTTAAAAGATCGACAAACATTATAATGAACAGGATAAAACCTAAATAGTTAATAAAAAACAAAGCATGTACATTTTCTTAGTATATACATGAAGAGAAGAATTGAAATCAGTGAATATACTTAATATACCTTACACATTGATATAAGTGAAATTAGTGAACTTCACACAATCTATGTTATATAAATAACTAACAGTACATTTTCTTGAAAGAAAGATACGCAAATATCAATTCAGAATTACAGATCTACTGCAAAAAAGTGAAAATTTAGGTCATTCATAGAGTTCAATACCTTCACATCAACATAAATGTTTTCCAACATCTGGTGACTTTAATAGTGGATGAGAACTCAGAGTAACAAGTTCCTACAATTCCACATCAAGATAGTAATAAGTATATAACAACAACACACAATTAAACATGGATTTAAACAAAAAGCAATAAAATAATAACCTTGACAATTCAAATTGAGAGTGAAGCGAATCCACACTACTACGTTGTTGTTTAATGGTTTGATCATAAGTTCCTTAAATAGCAATTACATAGACGGTTATGCATTATAGCACATCACATACATAATATATATGGAAGAATTGTGAAACAAATATTAGTCTCGTTTTATTTTTTGAATTCGAGAGAATGGGAAAGGGAGGAAAATAAATCAGATCCTGGATTTGTTTTACCAATTATTATAAATAAATAATAATATCATTACAAGTAATACACAAGTGGAAACTGACTGAGCTTCAAAGAATAAAAATAACCTGAACTCCAGGATGTGTCTCATGCATAAACTCGAACAGCTTGTTAACAACAGTTTTAAGAAACTTCCAGTGAGCAAAACGTACCTACAAACCGAAGCAACTTATTATTATATCCAAGAAAATAGCAATACAAAAACACTAAAAAAAAAATTCACATGTAAACACTTCTTACATGATATTACTTGCAATAACTGCTTTGTTATCTTTTCCCTTTGTGATTTTTTAAAACGAAAAATGAGATTAAGAAAAAAATTATGTCGGGAAAGTACTACTTAAAAGCTTTAAATTTTAGGTCTGGTGGTAATATCAATGTGGCTATCACAATTTAAAGCACAGGAAAAGAACAGACTAGACAAAACCTGTCGCTGTCGACTTTGAATGAACTTCTTATCCATATCCATAGACAATGCAGCTACACCTTTGCTCATATGTCCAAGTGAACTACTTGCATTACTAAATATATCAACCCCTGAGAGTAGCTGAAGCGGTTGGCCTAGAAGATCTTTCCGGATATTTGAGATAGCCATGCTAATCATAGAAGTTTACCTCATATTTATGTTTTCGTTGAACCTCTGGTTTATCCTGACATGGATCAGAAGTATGCATTTATCATTAGCACCACGAAATTCTCCAAATCCTAAAACCAAGTAAACTTAAGGCATAACATCTCATTTGTCAGAAAAAGGCTTCAAAACTTATCATGCAAAGATTTTCAGCATTTATAGATATATATCTCCAGAAAAGAAAGGTTTCACAAATTGAGATTATTGCATAAAAATAGTCTAACATTGTAAAGCCAAGCCTTTAATAGAGTCCCGTGATAGCTCCTGTAAGTGAGACATTTAGTCACATGTCTATTGAACAAAACCAGTTATAGCTTTGTAAGAGTGAGAAACCAAGTCTATTGTAATGGTCTACTCGATTTCAGACATCCCGAAGTGTTGGGCAATACGGATCTAACAGATTTGCCAGAACTACAAATAACTAGGAGCCTGTTTGATTGGGTTTTAGTTTTCAGTTTTTAAATACAATTTTATAAATCACAATTTTTAAAAACTGAATTTGAGAAGAAAATAAAATAAAAACTTGTCTGGTGACTCTAATTTTAAAACTGTTTTCAAGATGCTAAAATAAATAAACCTGTTTGAAATGAAATTTTGTTTCATCTAATTCAATTTGTTTACAATGTCATTATTAAGTATTAATTGAATAGTGAGATTTGTTTACGGCGATTTGCGATTTGTTTACGGCGATTTGCGATATTCATTCACTAAGAATCGCGTTTGTTTACGGCGATGTGCGATTTACTCTTCTGCTAGGTTTTAGGGGAGATTCCTAAAAAGCTTTACGGCGATTAACTCTGCTATTACAAATTCCATCGGCGATTTACATATGTTTTGAGGGTTGCGATTTACGGCGATTATCTCTGTTAGGGTTGCGATTTGGGAGCAGGAAAATTGGGAGCAGGTTGCGATATGCGATTAACTCTTCATCTCTGCTAGGGTTGCGATTTGGGAGCAGGTTGTCTCATGTTCATCTTCTGAGTATGAAAAAACCGTCGTTTTCTTCCGGTAATATCTAATCCACGCGTTACCATCGATGGCTTGTGGAAGAGGTGACCTTGGAGAGAACGAGTTCAGTGCAGCGTTAACAACAATTGATAAGGGTTACCCAACCTTCTCTCTCTGATTTTCTTTTGTGGTATTGCTCCTAATCTGGTTCCATCGTTCCTCTGTCTTTTGTTAAGCCTGCAACATAGGCAAAACATTCAAGGGGTTTTGCCAGGGTTATTGGAAATTATAGCAAGATAGCCACGGGGTCTTGCTAGGGATTTGGGACTGTCTCCTTTGTGAGAGTTGTTAGTTTATCTCTCTGTTATCGTGCGAGTTGTGCGTTTTTGTTTCCGTTTACTTTGCTCTGTTTTCCTGTCTGACACGGTGTGCTTATTCTCTTGGTTGCGTTGCGTTTTCGCTCTGGGTTGTTGTTGCTCTGTTTTGGTTTTGTCAGGTTTCTGCGTTTGTTTTCACCATGGAAGCAAATCTAGAGAACCTTAATCTAGGCGAGGAGGAGGTTTTGAATTTCGAGTTGGAGGAAAATGATACTGAACAAGATGATGTTAGCTTATGCTTAGTAGGTCGGTTTGTCCATGACCGCTCTATTAAGTTCAACGTCATGAAGGTGCGATTGGCTGAGGTATGGAGGCCGGTGAAGAGTATGTCAGTAAAGCAATCTTCACATGGGTTGTACTTGTTCAAATTCTTTCATCCATTGGATATTGAAGCGGTAATCAAGGGTGGGCCTTGGACTTTTGACAACTTTACACTGATTGTTGAAAGGTTGAAGGTGGGAGTTTCACTATATGATATTCCGTTATTTCATGTCAACTTCTGGGTGCAAATTCATCATGTTCCGGTAGGAATGATGATTGAGAAGGTAGGGAAAGGGTTGGCAAACTATATTGGAGAATTTTTGGAGTATGATAAAAATAATAACACGAGCTTCTGGAGACAGTATATGAGGGTGAAGGTTCGGGTAGATGTTAGAAAACCATTAAAAATCGAGAAGAGGATTGATGTGAATGGTGGTGAGGGGGGTGTTGTAAAATTCAAATATGAAAAACTCGGACTCTTTTGCTTTGTGTGTGGTATCCTTGGCCACTCAGAAGATAAGTGTGATGTTAGATATGCCATGGAGAGGGATGATGGGAGGCGAGGTTGGTCTAGCGAAATTAGAGCAGATGTCCGTCGTCCTGGTGGTCGTATGGACTCGCGATGGCTGCATGAGGAAGGGAGAGGTAGGGCCGATACGTTTACTGGAAGCCAGTCAAGGGGAAGTGCACCGAATTCTTCGCATTCTTCCCAATCTCATTCAGAACGCCCAAGTGCACATGCTACAGATAGGGAAAGTGAACCAGGGGTTAACGCTGTGGTGCTTCATGACAACAATGACATAATATCTACCCCGTCAATGGTGGCTAATAGACGAAATTCAGTTGTTCCCACTGAACCAGGTGTTATTAGGAATGTTGATACACCGCTTTTAGCCCTCTCTGCTAGGTCCAATCTGAGAGAAAGTAGACAGATTAACCCATTGTTAACTGAAGTGGCTCACCTTGAGCAGATGGAAACTCATATGGAGAAAAAGCGCAGACGTGCTGAAGTCATAACTCCAGCAGCGACAGATGAGCAACTTAATCAGCATTTTTTATCGGCAGGTCCTGGCAGTTCCCAGGACTGCCGGGACTCATGAATGTTCTTAGTTGGAATTGTCGGGGCTTGGGCGGCCCGAGCGCAATTCCTAATTTGCGGAAGCTTGCCCGAGAACATAAGCCGGATATTTTATTCTTGTCTGAAACATTATCTCATGCTCGACACATTGAACCTATTCGGGTCACGTTAGGTTACGATTCTTGTCTGGCCATTGATGTGGAGGGGCAGAGTGGAGGTCTGGCGGTGTTCTGGAAGGATAATAGTAAATGTAGCGTTTTAAATTATTCGAGAAATTTTATTAATATGTTAGTGGAGGATGAGCAGAAGGGGGAGTGGAGGTTAACATGTTATTATGGATATCCGGAGCGTAGTAGACGGAGGCATGCATGGAATCTTCTGAGAGAGTTAGTCAATATGTCCCCTGTACCCTGGTGTATAATTGGTGATTTTAATGATCTACTCTCACAGGAGGATAAAAAGGGCATTCACCCACATCCCAATTGGTTGTGTATGGGATTCAGACAAGCTATCGCTGACTGCAATTTGATCGATATTCCTCTTGCAGGACACCCATTTACTTGGATCAAAAGTAGAGGTACACCTCATGTTATTGAAGAGCGGTTGGATAGAGCTATGGCTAGTACGAGTTGGATGCATCTCTTTCCTGACGTAAGACTATCTAACCTCTTGGCCTCACATTCAGATCATAGTCCAATTTTACTCCAATGCTCTCCTACTATAACAGTCCGCTTCAATGGCGCCTTTCAGTTTGAGAATAAATGGCTGAAGGAACCAGATTTGGAAGAGACGGTGATTGATGGTTGGGGTACGAATGACAATGTTGCGATAGTTGATCGTGTTGCTCGGTGTGCTAACAAGTTACAAAGGTGGGGCAAAAGGAAAAGAGTGAAGTTTAAACAAGAGATTGAAGAATGCGTCCGTGAGATGGAGGCGTTGAAGGATAATCAGGGGGAGGAAGAGAGTAGGAGGTTTCAGGAATGTTCTGACAAGCATGCTACTTTACTGGTTCAGGAGGAAGGGTACTGGAAGCAGCGAGCCAAGATGCATTGGCTTCAAGAAGGTGACTTGAATACTCGATTTTTTCATATGTCCGCTTCAGTTCGTAGTAAGAAAAAAAAGATTACCAAACTTATGGATGAAGCAGGTACTGCAGTTCATACTCAAGAGGATTTGTGCGGGGTAGCTAAGAATTATTTTAATGCTCTCTTCAGAAATATAAGTGGTATTCATGAACCTGTGCTTAACCTTATCCAGCAAAGGGTGACTGAGGAGGATAATCATTTACTTACGGCACCCCTGACCAAAATTGAATTACAACAAGCTTTATTTCAGATGCACCCGGATAAATCACCAGGTCCTGATGGTTTCAACCCAGCTTTCTACCAAAGGTTCTGGGAACATTGCGGAGACGATATTTTTGTAGCTGCATCTTCCTGGTTAGATAGGGGGTATTTCCCTTCTAGCCTTAATGAAACAAATATTTGCCTCATCCCTAAATGTGATAATCCTACTTCGATGAAAGATTTGAGACCTATTTCTCTGTGTAATGTCCTCTACAAGATAGTTTCTAAAGTGCTTGCTAATAGGTTGAAGCTTTGTCTGGATAAATGTGTTTCCCAGGAGCAGTCAGCTTTTGTCGAAGGTCGGTCGATCCTTGATAATGCTCTTATTGCTATTGAAGTTATACATGCTATGAAGAGAAAGACTAGAGGATATAGAGGTGAGTTAGCATTAAAAATTGATATTAGTAAGGCTTATGACAAGGTGGATTGGGGTTTCCTTCGTGGTATGTTAGTCAAAATGGGGTTTGGAGAGAAGTGGATACAATGGATGATGATGTGTGTGAGTTCTGTTAACTATTCAGTGCTTATGAATTTTGACAAGGTTGGTCCTATTACTCCGGGAAGAGGTTTACGGCAGGGAGACCCATTGTCCCCTTATTTATTTATTCTTGTGGCGGAAGGGCTGACTGCTCTAATACACCAAGCTGTTAGAAAAGGAGACATTCATGGTGTGCGAATTTGTCGAGGCGCCCCTGAAGTCTCTCATCTCTTGTTTGCAGATGACTGTTTCTTATTTTGCAGAGCTAATGTTGCTGAGGTGACCCAACTTTTAAGTATTCTACAAACTTATGAACATGCCTCGGGTCAGGAAATTAACTTGTCTAAGTCTGAAGTGTTCATTAGTCGCAATATGTCACAGGCGGCTCAAGCTGATTTAGCCGGTATACTCGGTGTGCGACATGTGTTGGGCACAGGTATTTATCTCGGCCTACCGTCTATGGTAGGTAGAAGTAAGAAGGCAATTTTTTCCTATATTAAAGACCGTATCTGGAAGAGGATAAATTCATGGAGAGGACGAGCCTTATCGAAAGCTGGAAAAGAGATTATGATAAAGTCAGTGCTTCAGGCCATCCCAGCTTATGTTATGAGTATGTTTATCCTCCCTTCTTCTTTTATTGATGATATTGAAAAAATGATAAATGCCTTTTGGTGGGGAGGTGGTAATGGTAATAGTAAAGGTATTCATTGGTTAGCATGGGAGAGACTTGCTTGCCCCAAAGACAAAGGGGGTTTGGGTTTTCGGAATTTTGAAGCCTTTAACATGGCTATGGTAGCGAAACAAGCATGGAAAATTTTACAAAGTCCAGATACATTGGTGGCTAGACTTATTAAAGCAAGGTATTTTCCACGATCTACTTTGTTGGAGGCGTCCTTGGGCTATAATCCTAGTTTTGCATGGCGTAGTATCTGGAAAGCTAGACAGGTTCTTTTACTTGGGTCTAGGTGGAGTATTGGTGGTGGTGACAAGATACACGTCATGTCGGATCCTTGGTTACGTGGGAATGGGGAACGCTGGATTCCTTCGCCTCAACCTGAAGGAATGTATAACTTACTTGTTAGGGACCTGATGATAGATAATTATAAAGCTTGGAATGTGACTAAAATTCGCATGTTATTCCCAGTCCAGGTGGCAGAGAGGATTATTGCGACACCTCTCATTGGGTCGGTTTATGTGGATAAAATGGTTTGGGAGGAGGAACGAAATGGGTGTTACTCTGTCAAATCCGGGTACAAGCTTGCTATGAAGTGTATTTTCCGTAATGATAAATACCATGTGAAAGGTAATTGGAAAGAAATATGGAAAGCGCATGCTCCACATAAAGCGCGTCATCTTCTTTGGCGGTTATGTAGGGGATGTATTCCAACGAGGCGTCGGTTATTAGAACGTCATGTCGATTGTGATGTTCATTGTCCATTATGTGAAGATGAGGTAGAAGATGATGTACACGCTTTTTTCACCTGCGCTTCTGCTCAATCTAGTTGGCAAGCAGCTGGATTATCATCTGTCTTGGGTTCCGCAGCTTGTCAGCAAGGTAGTGCGGCGGATAGAATGTTTGCCTTGTGTCAGAATGAGGATTACGCTACTATAGGTAGAGTGGCTATGCTGTTATGGAGTATATGGCATAACCGGAATGATAAAATTTGGAACGATAATGTTAGAAGCCCAAATCAAGTTGGCCGGGCTGCGTTTGATCAGTGGAACGAGTGGATTGCCGTCCATAAATTGCGAAGTAACGATGATCATGATGTTCCGCTTGCCAGTACCATTCGGTGGGAAAAGCCTCGTATAGGATGGTTAAAGTGCAATGTAGATGCAGCATTTTTTGTCGGTGCAGGTAGGACCGCGATGGGTGCTTGTTTTCGTAATAATTCTGGTGAGTTTATGGCTGGAATCACGCAGTGGCAGCAACTGACCTTATCAACAGAGGAGGGTGAAGCATGGGCACTATTGCAAGCTATGAATGATGCTAAGAGTAGGGGTTTTGAAAGCGTCCAGTTTGAAAGTGACTCTCAAGTGTTGGTTGATGCTATTCGTACCAAACGGCGAGGCAATTCAGAGTTTCTTTCAATCGTTAATGAAATTATTCTTGTTATGTTATCATGTGTGAACTTTGAAGTTAAGTTTATTAGGAGACAAGTGAATTCGGTTGCTCACACTTTAGCTAGGGCGGCCAATTCCTGGACTAGTTTCCATAGATTTGAGATTATTCCTTCATGTATTGAACTTTTGATAATTAATGAAATGCAGTAAGTTTGTTTGGTTCAAAAAAAAAAAATGTAGTTTTTAAGTTATGGGTCTTGCTAACGAGTGTCCACCTTAAATAGCAAGTTTTTATGAAATTTTTATGAAATTATGTGAAGTCAATGCATTGAAAATTGAAATGTTTAACTTTTTGAATAAATAATTTCTTTAAATGAGGGTGTTTCCTGTTGTTTTTAAAAAGCGAAATTGACCACAGAACCAACTATTAGCTGTTCTAGTTTTTTTTTTTTTAAATAAAAACTATTTTCAAAAACAGTTTTGTAGAATTATCAAATCAAACAAGATTGGTAATTTTGTAATTTTTTAAACTAGAACTGTTTTACAAAACAGAATCAAACAGGCCCTAAATCTCTAATCGGATCCCGTTTTGTATTCCACTTTCTCTGATAATAGAAATATTCAGTACATGAATTCTCTGAAAGTTTCTCGGGTTCAACTATTTTATCAATTTTTAACCTGCTCATTGCATTACATTCAGTGCTTCTCTTTCTGTCTCAGCATCTCTTGGATACATGAGATATTTTATGACCCTGTTATTCACTTGGAATTTTTTTAGCTATTAACAAAGCTTACATAACATGTTCATAGTTAGAAAACAAACATAAAAGGCTGAATAACTGACCTTCAGCAAGAAGCTACTTGAGATTTACAGAAGGGCCCTTAAAATAAGGTAACTTATAGAAAGAAATTAAAATACTTACCGGCATATTTTCCATGTTGCCTAATGCAGTCATTAAGGATGCCCAAAATCCAAGCACTCCCCTGGGTCTTTGACTTGGCGACATAGCCATAGACACTTTGAACCGTACTTCCGAAATATTAAGGACACTGTAATTCAAGGTAATGTCATGCACTTTATAGAAGCCCAATGCAGATAATTATGCATATCCAAGCAAGAGTCTTGCTTACCCAATTTGAATGATTGGATCAACTGATGCAGCAGTTGTTTGAGATTCAGAGTCTACTGATCTTCACCTGCTGGATCATTTCATGAAGGCGCCAAATAATAGGTTCATGGATGTTTATCAAAAAGGAAGCCGAACTTTCCGGCCCCTGCTTACCATAACACGTCATTAAAAGTCAAAATCTTTACTATTCATAAACAAGTTTAGAATTAACATATCTCACATGAAGTCCAATATATGGATAGACACAAAGATCTAATGATCCATTTGACTGCATTGTAATGGAAAATTTCTGACACAACTCTCTGAGGTCTGAATAGAACTGGCATTGGAGTTAATGGCAGTTGGTTGTCCACTTGTAGCCCACACATTCTGAGTTTGAATCTGGAACACAGGAGATATTTTATTTTCAAAATCAAAATTCGTAAATAATGCGATAACCAGACAAAAATGTCTTATAAAATTATTTTAAAATTTCTGGAAAATGGTCGAGTTATACCAGTCAACAAGATATTAGGTTTGCACTGTACTTTCACCAGGAAACTAGAGAAAATGTACGTGAAAAAATATAAATGCAAATCTTACCTACCACAAACCAGTTGAATATGCCAGAACAAGATTCTGAACAGACAGGTACAAAATTTCATCAATATCATACTTCAGTGATTTCAAGGGGTCAAGATCTTCCCACAGAAATGAAGCAGCAGAATTTGGAAGCAGCAGCTGCCAGGAATCACCTATACCATCAGCTTGACGAAAACGAATGGGCAGGAACATCGATAAATAATTAATACATATGTTGCAGATACTAGCAACAGAAAGAACCACACAAACTTCCCAATTATAAAAGAGATAAAAAATTTACAAGATTACAACTTCTTCACCGCAATTATGTAATTATGTGTGTTTTATCTCAGGATTGAAATGGCAGTAGAATAAATTTAAAAGACAATGCAGCAGCAATTTGATTTAAGGTGGCATATGAATAAAAGAAGCAACCGAAGAGAGGAAAAAAACTAACACTCTAACAAATGTACTTACTGTTTGAACCAGATTTTCTTGACCATCATCAGGAAGAGAATCTTCAATGCAGTTCCGAGACCAATAACCTGAAGCTTTCCCCATAAGCGACACTTCTCACAACCTACACGAATCAATGCACTGCATGCCGCAAAATTCCATTACCAACGAATCAAATAAATTTCGTGTGTAAATTGCATCGGTAATACAACAAAGCAGATACTAGGAGTGTTTGTTTATAGTATAAAAATAAATATGTCTTCAGATAAGCACTTAAAAAGTCTGGTTCATAACAAAAACTGTTAAACTATTGTCCTTCCTACAACTTCATTAGCATCATAAAGCACGTCCATAAGAGACGAAGCCACAATAAGCTATGCAAGTAAATAAATGATACTATGTAGTTAAGGCGAGAGCTACGTTTTCCATTAATTTTTAGTTAATACCTGATGTTTCTGAATTAAAGTTGAATTTTTTGTTTGTGCTCGGGGACAATATGGCCTTTCCACAACTTAGTTTCATCAAATGGAACAGGACATGCAGCTTGAAGCTTGGGGTTGTAAAGCAGCTGTTTCATCAAGGATTCTGATTTAAGGTCCTCATTAGGATTACCCGTATTGTACTCAGCCAGCATGCTCGAGATAATCTGCAGCCTAAAGTGAAACATTGATAGTTATGACATGGTTTATAAAAGGAAACGTGGGCAGAGGGATAAAGCGAATCATTCCCTTATAAGAATGTTTCCTTATTTAGTGAGGAAAGGAAAAGTAGATCTAGATCTGATGGTTATAAGATGAAAGAATGTTGAGTAGGGAATTAGGCAATTATTTTAGTAGTCACTCTACTTGGGAGATTCTAGGTGTCTCGAACTACCTAGCCAATCTTTACATTTTCTGCATTTTATCATTCTATTTCTACTGTAATTTCAGCCATAGAATCACCTTGATTCTATGAGATATTCAATATAACACTTTATTTTGTTCTATATTTTACTACTTGATCAATGTTTAATCGTAATCGAGATCGAGTCCTATCAATTGGTATCCAGAGCCTCGGTTACAATCCAAAATCCAATCATCGAATAGAGAAACGTGTTGATGCGTTAGAACAGAGGATGAGCAAGGCTGAAGTTGCAGTTGAGCAGCTTCGTCAGTTGGTTCTAGAGCTACAAGCACAACCTAAGGTCACGTTGGAACAGATTAAACAGTTGATTCAGGAGGAATTTCCACATCGTCGTAACCGCCATCGTCGAAGAGTGTACCACGACGAAGAGGAGGAATGGAGTGATAATAGCACGTGGTCGTGGGATTCACGATCTCAACCACAACAAACTAATGGTGGTAACGATCAGAGATTCTACGGCGTCAAAGACGAAACTCACCTCAACAAATCAGAGTTTCAGCCGGAACCACCGCCGAGCATTGATGAAGTACTAGTGTCACAGTTTGATGGAGATGATTACGTGAGCATGATGGAGATGAAAGAGGAACAGGGAACAACGGTAGAGGAGAAAGAAAGCAACCACACAATCAGGTGTGAAGGAATTAGTTCTACGTCCTTGAAGATTCTGACAAATTTGTTGTTAGAGCCGGAATTGACAGATCGGAAAGGGCGAATAGAAAAAACTGAGATGCAGAGCATGGATGGAGTCATGCAGGAACTTCCGAAACTGCCGGCGCTTCCACCACCATCAAAACTTCCGGAAACGGATATGCTTGTCGATATCGGAGAGGTCCAAACAACACCAATCCAAAATGTTCCGACACAGATGTCAGAGCCGTTAGACTGTGGTCAACCGGAGACCGTACTGCCGCGGCGATGTCCGCCGCCCAAGCCGCCGGATTTGGGCGATTCCGAAAATGGAAAGGGACATCAGGAAACGGAGGCAAATTTGCGTGTGTCAATTGGCAAGATGGAAGTACCTCCAGAGGGTACTCATGATAGGGAAGTGCTTACAATGTTTAATACCTATTCCATGTATGTTGATTGTGCTTTTGTGCTTAAGATTTTCCATGGAAGGCAAATATGGAACTTAAAAGATTGGCCCTCTGTAATTTTCAATTTGAAGACACAAGTTGAGAGAATTGTTGTTGTGTGGCCATGGATGGAAATTGAAGAGGTGTTGCCAAAATCATCAATTTGGAACTCATGGACTAATGACTTTGCACAACAAGGGATGCACGCTGAGTTTTTCAAATACTTCAAAGAATATGGTCATGTTTCTTGGGCAAGTGGGAGTTGTTATCAAGATCATACAAAATCTGATGGGTTCGCAATCATAATTGCCTGTAGAATTGTATGGTCATTGACAGATTATTTCGATGCAGCTGATGCATGCCACCAGAGACTGCAAAAGATTCAATTTGATATTCGTACTTGGTTAATTTGTGCTGCTCACTGGATAACAGTTCCACACCCATTACATGGGAGAGACATTACTGCCAATAATGGTAAAACCTTTTCAATTATTGTGGTTTCTCTAGTTACAATTGGAGTGTCAATTAGGACATTCACAGCAGCCCAAAAATATAACAATGGGATGTCAATGTTCATCATCAGTCTTTCTCTCATCATCAAACAACCATCTGTGTCTTCAACTGAGGTTTTACTTACTCAATACCACTTCCTTATGAAAGACAATAGGGTCAAGTTGCAACATTTGTGCTCCAGTGCATATGAATTGAATATAGATAAAGATTCTACACTCTGTGGGTATGCAACAAAGGGAAACTTTAACTTGTTCAATACTATTGTTGATCCACTTTTACAAATTTTTGAGATAGAAAAGGATTATGTCATCTTTGAAACTCTGGCTCTTGCAACTATAGTATTTTCTAATTTTCTTGTGTGGTATGAATTGTTACAAAGGACTATAGAACATGCCAATGATGAGCACAGTGTGAAAGTTTCTAATTTGGGTGACAAATTTCTAGCAGCATTCTTAATGTTTGATTGGAATCTCAGTGTTTGCTACCTAGAGGGGTTGTTTCATTTAGCCAATGTGAATATGGTGGTATTAAATTCATCAGTGAGGATAATACCATGGGACCCAGGAAAATTCAATGTTTTTATGGCTAAAATTGCTTGTGAATGCTATTGGAAAAATTCTCTTTCAATCTATTGCTTGCTTAATTGGGTCTATGGAAGAAGGAATCATTTCCAACCTTTACCAACTGGTTTGAACGAGGAGTCGCAACTGGAACCAGAACCTGAAGCGTTAGATACTCGAAGGAACGACCAAGGAGAAGTGGAAGTTTTAGTCAAATGGGAAGGATTGCCTAAATTTGAAAACTCTTGGGAGTTGGCTGGCAAGATGAGAAAAGAGTTTTCTAGATTCCTCCTTGAGGTCAAGGAGAATTTTGAAGGGGGGGGTATTGATAGTTATGACATGGTTTATAAAAGGAAACGTGGGCAGAGGGATAAAGCGAATCATTCCCTTATAAGAATGTTTCCTTATTTAGTGAGGAAAGGAAAAGTAGATCTAGATCTGATGGTTATAAGATGAAAGAATGTTGAGTAGGGAATTAGGCAATTATTTTAGTAGTCACTCTACTTGGGAGATTCTAGGTGTCTCGAACTACCTAGCCTATCTTTACATTTTCTGCATTTTATCATTCTATTTCTACTGTAATTTCAGCCATAGAATCACCTTGATTCTATGAGATATTCAATATAACACTTTATTTTGTTCTATATTTTACTACTTGATCAATGTTTAATCGTAATTGAGATCGAGTCCTATCAAACATAGATTGCATCATGAATACTTCTTAACTGAAATATCTAAATGAAGCAAAGTATATATCAAGATGAATCAATTAAACTATAGACTGTGATTCCATTAAAAACAAAATTCATGACCTTGAATATGCAAAGAATACAGCAAATTTCAGCTTGAAGAAAAAAGTGCTTAATATAACACTTACTGATCCATGTCATTCAGCACGATACACTGTCCCAAATGATCCAACCACCTGAGCGTACACATTGCAAGGTTTCATTTTGTCACGCAGCTGTATGAAACATCCAAGGTCACAATTTATAACTATCTCCTCACATTTCCTCGTTTTCAAATTTCATTGTTACATTTTTTTATTCCAGTTATAAACTTAGCTTGTCAGTTATTTTACACTTATATTAGTAAAGAGAGATAAATAAGCGAGTGAGTCAACCAAAGGTAAGAGTATATTTGAAATTTAATTATAAATTGTGAAAACTGAATATATTATTATATTTCAAGTTATGAATAATTTACAATCACTAATGTGTTTATATAGGCTATTCTAACCTAATGGGCTCATGGGCCAAATACAAATTACTAATAGAAGATTACTCCTAATAATAGAATATTTACTATTTATTTACAACACTCCCCCTCAAGCTGGTGAATGAATATTTATCATTCCCAACTTGGAAACAATTCTTTCAAAGTTATTGCCGTTCAGCCCCTTAGTTAGAAGATCTGCAAGGTTGCCTTGGGAAGAGACATATGGAGTGCAAATTAGACCACTATCTAATTTTTCTTTGATGAAGTGTCGGTCAACTTCAATATGTTTGGTCCTATCATGTTGCACTGGATTATGAGCTATGCTAATAGCAGATTTATTATCACAATAGAGTTTCATTGGTTCATCACTCTTTATCCTCAAGTCTTCCAAGATGCTTTTCAGCCATAGTAATTCACATATACCTTGTGCCATTGCCCTGAACTCTGCTTCAGCACTAGATCTGGATACCACACTTTGTTTTTTACTCTTCCAAGTCACAAGATTTCCACCTAAAAAAGTGCAATATCCTGTAGTTGATCTCCTATCCACAATTGACCCTGCATAGTCAGCATCAGTATATGCTTCAAGTCCCACACTTCCATTTCGTTCGAACAAAATTCCTCTACCTGGAGTTCCTTTCAAATATTGATCAATTCGGAGTGCAGCTTGTAGATGAATCTCCTTTGGTTGGTGCATGAATTGGCTGACCAAGCTTACAGCAAAAGCAACATCAGGTCTAGTATGTGATAAATATATTAGTTTGTCGACCAATCTTTGATACCTTTCCTTATTAACCGCAACATCTTCTTCTGCATTCCCCAACTTTATATTTGGATCAATTGGTGTACATGCAGGCTTGCATGCTGTCTTGCCAGTCTCTTGCAAAAGGTCGGTAATGTATTTTTGTTGGGATATGAAAATTCCTTTCTTAGAGTGAGCCACTTCTATTCCCAAAAAATACTTCAATTTTCCCAAGGTCTTAATCTCAAATTCCTTGGCTAAGTGTTGACTTAACATTTGCTGCTCCTCTTCATTATCGCCTGTTACGATAATGTCGTCCACATACACCAATAACACTGTGACTCCCCCTGACTTAGAGTGTTTAACAAATAAAGTATGGTCTCCTTGACTTTGTTTGAAGCCCAAACCAACCATAACTTTGGTGAATCTTCCAAACCAAGCTCGTGGTGATTGCTTTAGTCCATATAAAGCCTTTTTTAACTTACACACGGTGTTGGCAGCAATATCTTCACGATATCCAGGGGGTACATCCATGTAGATCTCTTCTTCAAGTTCTCCATGAAGGAAAGCATTTTTTACATCAAATTGCTGCAAGTTCCAATTGTAATTAGCTGCTAAAGATAATATCACCCTAACAGTGTTCATTTTTGCAACTGGAGCAAATGTCTCAGAGTAATCTATTCCATAAGTCTGAGTGAACCCTTTGGCTACCAATCTTGCCTTGTACCTCTCAATAGATCCATCAGCCTTGTATTTTACAGTGTATACCCATTTGCACCCTACAGGTTTCTTTCCATTTGGTAGAGAGACCAATTCCCAAGTATTGTTCTTATCAAGTGCCTCCATTTCCAAATCCATGGCTTGTTTCCATTTCCTGTCAGACAATGCCTCAAACAAGGAAGTAGGTATTGTGGTAGTGTTTAGACTTGTGAGGAAGGCTTTATGGGTAGTTGATAATTGTTCAAAGCATAAGTAATTGGATAGAGGGTAAAGTGGCTTGTTGGTGCAGGTTCTAGTATTTTTCCTATGGGCAATTGGGAGATGTAAATCTTTAGAGTCTACTGGTGTTATTTCTCTGGATTTTGGGTTTTTATGTTTTATCAGAATGGATTTTGGTTCCCTTTGTATGGTTGAGCTAGATTCTGGTTCCTAGGTATGAGAAAATTCTGAAATTGAATCACTAGAGTTTGAAGGGTCAAGGAAAGTTACCTCATGTAATGTTGGATCGGACTCATGGATATGAGTAGATTCAGGAATGGTCTTTTTTCTTGTGTATACTAAATTCTTCCCATATCTCACATCAACACCAACATTTTCATCTTTCTCAAAATCAATTTCAGTCTCAACATTGTCAACTTTAGTTTCAATATTTTCAAGATCAATTTCAGTCTCAACATTGTCACCTCTAGTTTCAGCCTCAACTTCTGGCCCGAAATTAAGGTCAGGGAGTATAAGAGACTCATCTTCCTTACTTGTGCTCTCCCCCTGAAGATGAGTTTGAATGAAGTAACTTTCATGTTCATGGAAGGTGACATCTCGGGAGACAAAGTATGAGACGGTGGATGATAACATTTGTAACCCTTTTGGGTGGAAGAATACCATATAAAGACACACTTTAAGGCTCTAGGATCAAGTTTCCCTCTACCATCACTATGGATATGGACGAACGACTTACACCCAAATATTCTAGGAATGAGATTACAAGAGGTGGACACATCAGGATAAAATGAGGATAGAACCTCCATAGGAGTTTTAGAGGCAAGGACACTAGAAGGTAAACAATTTATGAGATACGATGCGGTTAAAACCGCCTCTCCCCAATACTTCTTGGGAACCTTATTTTGGAATAATATAGCACGTGTTTGATCTAACAAATGCCTGTTTTTTCTCTCAGCAATCCCATTTTGTTGGGGTGTTTTGACACAAGAGGACTCATGAATAATACCCTCTTTTTGACAAAAGGAATTAAGTCCTTGATTGAAGTAATCTTTGGCATTATCAGACCTGACCCTCTTAATACTCACTCCAAACTGGTTTTTTACCAATGAGAAAAAATGTAGAAACACAGAGGTAACCTCGGACTTTTGTCTTAGTAAGTAGACCCATGTAACCCGAGTGCAATCATCGATGAAGGTTACAAACCATCGAGCACCCGATATATTTGGAACATTAGAAGGACCCCACACATCAGTATGAATTAAATAAAATGGAGAAGTACTCACTTTGTTACTGACCGGGAAAGAGGCACGTTTGTGTTTAGCAAGTTCACACACCTCATAACAAAGACTCTCAACATCTAAATTTTTAAAAAAGGAAGGAAATATTTGTTTCATGACTCTAAATGAAGGATGACCAAGGCGACGGTGGTATAGAAAGACTTTCTCCCTGTTGGTCTTAATTGATTCCGAAAAAAGTGAGTTGTTGTTGTTGAGTGGATTTGGGGGGAGATTTTGGTTATCCAAGTAATAAAGACCATTCAATTCTTTCGCATTTCCAATTGTCCTCCCCGAATGCTTATCTTGAAAAACACAAGCATTGTCATAAAAAATAGCATTACATGATAGGTTTTTGGTGAGTTTTTGTATGGAAATTAGGCTAGTAGACAATTTGGGAATGTGAAGGACATTTCGTAGGATTATAGATGGACTTATTTGGATATCTCCTTGACCTGCTACAGTTAAAAGGGTACCATCTGCTGTGGATATTTTCTTGTTACTGAGACAAGGTGAATAAGTGGAAAATTGTGTGGGTAAGGGTGTCATGTGGTCAGTGGCTCCAGAATCCAGTATCCAATATTGGTTATAGGGTTTATCCGAAGCATTTAATCCAACAGAAAATTGAGACTTACCAAGAGAAAGTGGAAACGGAAACATACCTGAATATGCCAGAGAAGTTGTAACCGTTGTTGGTGTCTCCAATTCACTAAGAAAAGATTTCAACCTCTTTATTTCATCTTGGTTGAGTGGAACAAATCCTTTTTTTGACATATTGACCGATGTCATGTGATTGTCTTAATAAGGAGAACAAAATAGCAAAAAATCCAAGTTTTTTTTTTTTTTTGAATGAACAGTGACGCACAGTACTGCTATGAACAGTACGCGCGTGAACAGTGTCGTGGATGAACAGTACCACTGAACAGTGATTTCGCAACTGTTTGCTGAAACTGCAATAAAGGCAGTAGTAACAAATCCTAATCCTGCAATGAAGGCAGTTAGGGTTTATGACCGCAATGAAGGCGGCTAGGGTTTATGCGGAAGCAAGGCCCTCAAAGAACGAGAGCTCTGATGCCATGTGAAAACTGAATATATTATTATATTTCAAGTTATGAATAATTTACAATCACTAATGTGTTTATATAGGCTATTCTAACCTAATGGGCTCATGGGCCAAATACAAATTACTAATAGAAGATCACTCCTAATAATAGAATATTTACTATTTATTTACAACATAAATCAAAGTAATTTTTTGGTTTGTGCAAAATAAACTTAAAAGACATGCATATAGGAATTAGGAACTAATGAAGTACAGTACAAATGAACATGCTATGTAAACTTATTAAGGAAGTTACACACTTATTAAAGGTCAGATCCATGAAGTGAAAGTTCAACATGCAAAATATAAATTGAATGGCTGACTTGTATAAAAAGGAAGAATATGCCTATTTAGCTACATCACATAGAACCTCTCAAGTCATTTTGATAGTTTAAGGTTAAGTTTTGTCAATTCGACCCTTATTGCACATTAATTATCTTACACATTTTTCTTATAGTGATCACTAGTTGAATAGTTTAAAGATTAATTTATTATGATACACCTACCCCCCAAAAGATGATCACATTTTTCAATTCAAATTTGTTACTGCACATTTTTTTTTAAAGATGATATCCGCATTGTGAGTAAGAGCTTATGTGGGAAAAGTGGATGGAACATTTGTGTTTCACGACAGTGATTAAATTGAATAGTTGATAACTAATTTTTTTGAGACTTCAATGAGGAGATGGATTAAATGGTTGAAATCGAGGATGTGAAAAATGAGCTATAATAGAAATTAATTTATCAAACAAACACTTCTTTGGTAACCAGAAATTTCTAAAAACAACAGAGGGAGTATACAGATTGGTTTCTGTGAAGCACACCAGAATATACATGCTTCCCGCTGAGCAAGCATCATAAAATAATTGACAGTTAAAAACTGTATCTTGTAGTAATTAATCAACTTTAGAAATCATGATTATATCATTTGACTTTAAGAACAACTTTAAAGGACAGGGTTAATAAGAAGTAACAATACTTTTGTCTACTTGATCAAGGTTTGTCTATGTATCGTAACACTACAGATAAAAGTCTCATCTTCAAACTTGAAATTGTTTTCGAATTAATTGAAAAAAAGTCTCATCTTCAAACTTGAAATTGTTTTCGAATTAATTGAAAGAAAACTTCAACACTGGATAGTGTATACCATTATGATTAAACACATACTAGAGTGTGAGAGACTTACCGTTCCAGCAACAGATTTTGATGACAAGAAAGTGTTCGCTTTAAATCTGGACAACCCGAAATCACACACCTGGGCAAAAAATAATGGAAAAAAATCATCTTCCATCACAAAGATATTAAAAATTCCATAGAGAAACTCAATTACTTAGCCTGTTCAATTATACCTTTACATTCCAATTTTTGTCTACCATCAGGTTCGGGGATTTGAGATCCCAGTGCACGACTGGAGGCTTCAGACAGTGAAGATAATTGATCCCTTTAGCCTACAATCAGATAAAGCATATATCATATACTCCCTCCGTCCCAAAATATAAGCAAAAGTTGGTCAACAAAAGTGGATGTGTTTAGTCCAAATCTTTAACCAGATACATCAAGTTTATTTGACCCACTTTTGCTTATATTTTAGGACGGAGGAAGTATAATTTAATATATTCACGTGAAAAAAGAATAATAATGTTATGTACATACCACGTCTATAGCCATTGCTAATCTTCTTCTTGGATCCTTAATTTCACTAGTTGATGGCCAATGTATCAGGCGGAATAAACTACCTCTGTCATAGATACACCAAGAAACAACAACAGTAAGACACTCAAAAATCTTAATGCAAGAATCCTATAACAGATTTAGTTAACTACAGAAGAAGTTTGATTGTAACTTCCTCACAGAATTAAGAATACTGAACAAGAAAAAAATGTAAACAGATTAATAGTAAATAAAAGATATAGAAACATCATTTTATAAAAAAAAGAAATTCATTAGATATAGAAAAGGATCCAAGAGCATGGCACTATACCAAAGTAACAGATCACATCATCAGACAAACACCAATTAATCATAGAAACTCAGATGCTATGAAATAAATATATAAATAAATAAATAGACAAAACAGTACATCTTTTTAATCAATATCAATATTAGGAAAACAAACCTCTCTCAAAAACTCTTTCAACCGATCATCGTGGAAATTCTGAACTGATAAAACTTTGACAGCAACATCCTGAAATTTTAAAGCAACGAATAAATACACCAAAATGAAGAACAATTTACCTTATAATAGAAAAATAATAAATAGCAACTCGTCATGGCAGCTAAAAGTTATTCATGCAATCACACAGACTTAGGAAACTATAGATTGTGATTCCATTAAAAGCAAAATTCATGACCTTGAATATGCAAAGAATACAGCAAATTTCAGCATGAAGAAAAAAGTGCTTGATATAACACTTCTGATCCATGCCATTCAGCACGATACACAGTCCCAAATGATCCTTCATAAAGCAAAGAGAAGTCACATTTAGAGTCATCATGCCATTTATAATCCTTCAAAATTGAGAAGCTGGAAAAACGAAAAATTTACCAGCACCAACGCGCTCTTTGATCCGTAACTCATCCCATGATATTTCAAGCCAGTCCATTGCTAGTGATGGTTCAAGATTCATATATTTTGGAATATCCGCAGCACCCTGGTTTTCAAGCCTATTGTCTACCTGTTCCAGCTTTGACTGGATACCCATTTACCACCAACTTCCATTTGCAACGACCTCATTGTAAGAAATTTCTTTGACCTTTCCCAACAAATGGAATTTCATGTAATAATGCTTCATAGGTTGGGCGAAGAGCTTGAGAAACACCTTCATAAATAGAAGGAAAAATTAGTAAGCCTAAATTTTGCACATTTGTTGCCTCTACCTTTCAAATCAAATGGATTTAGAGGTGGTTCCATACCTCCACAAGTTTGATCAACTGAAGCATAATTGAAGCCATTATTATTATTTTTGTACAAATCAGTTTCTTTATGTTGTTGATCTTCCTGTGGATGGCCCGTAAAATATTGACCAAAAACAAAGACCAACTTTAAAATATGATTAATTTCTGAAAATTTGAATTTATCAATCTTAAAATTCATACTCCACAATCTTGGGAAGGAGAAATCCAAATCATTTTTAAACGAAGTACTACGAAATATCAGATTTGCCATACAGTATGAAAAAGGAAGATTAAATATTTGCAATAGGCGATCTGTAATTTTTGGTAAATAGAAAATGAAACACGGGGATAACAATTTCTTCACGGTGTAAATAGCTCAATTTACACATGCAAACATGATGTTTGTGTGGATATGCATAATTTTAAAAATTAATAGAGACTAAACTTTGTAAGTGCGATTCATACTGAACATCCCGCCTGATGAAACAATTTATACCCTACTAAGTGCCAAGTATCATCAATGCTGCATATATGCTGAACTTAAAATAATAATCGTTCAAAACAGCCAGAAGATCAAATGGTCAGGTATATAAAGTGATGCATACCTGAATACAGGTCATTGTTGGGAGAATTCTGATTAAAACATATCACTTGAGGAGATGCTGCATCATCCGCATAGGGCAATTGAGAATCTCTCATATGAGAAATTTGAAATGGGGAAGGTATGGAAGACACGTATGCTCCATTAATTGATGAATCTGGCCCAAAAATATTTCCTGGTTCCCCAACCAGGTCAACAACATACTCCACATACCGCAGATACAGATCGATTTCCAGGTTTTGAAACACCATTTGCACTTGATTTCCCAACCTTTGTAGCACCTTTCGATGTTACACTCGCTGAAGCTTCTCTGGCTGACTCGAATGACTCTAAGGAAAAAAAAAGGTTAAAAAAACAAAATAACAAATCTACATGATATTATCCAAAATGCTACAGTCAAAAGAAAGAAAAGCAAGATTTATTCATACATGCATTGCATATTGTACATACATAATACATTGGAAGACACACACCTTTTACAGAGCAATGACAACACTCTCGCATGATGACTGGTGTTTCACAAGCTTTATAAACGCATGATTGTAAAGTCTTGAACATTTCTTGCACCATAAAATTCTTAATGGACAGCTATTTGACATCTGCAAAATATATATAATGACACATTTTTCATATCAATTGCAATGACATTTCATCACGGGGTAAAGAAAAGAAAAAAGAAAAACAAACAAATCTTGTTGTTACCTTGATATAAGGGCCGAACACACCAGGAGAATGCGAATTATTACAAAAGACATTAACAATTCAGATTAGTTAGAAACAAAAATGAGAACAATGCACATGATCCCTCTAATCCTTTTCATCTCTCCCACGTTGGTTCTGCACTTCTGCAACTTATGTGATACTTTCAAAAAATCACACACCACCACCATAGTCTCTCCCCTCTCTAAAACATTATTTCATCACCCCCTTGATTTCATCTAATTCATAAATGATTTGTTATAGAAAAACAAAAGAACTTTTCATCTTCATAATTTCAAATGTGATGAATGGGAAAGGCAAAAAAAGCAAATTACAAGTGTGATTTGTTCGAATAAATTGTTTCTTGTATTGTATAATATTGAAGATTGAAAAGGCTTTATCCAACATGGATTTTATTGCCTTTAAGATTTTATCCAATGGGTGATATATGTTTTGTTACAAAATTGTTTTTTTTTTAATGATATACTTAGTTTAGATGAGAGTTAGAGAGGATTGTTAATCCAAAAAGTGTGGTATTCAATTTTTAAGAGGTGGGAGGCGGTGGAAGACCGTCGTGACCGAAGAAAAAGGACGAGAAGCGATACACGGAAGAGAGAAAAGGAAGAAATTGCGAGGTCCAATCAAGTGTGACTACCACACCATATGATCTGATGAGTTGTTTCATCTAATGGCTTTTAATCATGGTCCACCCATATTTTAGGTGAGGGACTTAGTTGAGCTCTCTCCTTAGAATTCACCGAATTATTAGGTTTGTATAAAACATATGAGCTTATTATTTTGAATATGTTTCTTGTTTTTACTAAAAAAATGCATTTTGGGAGAACATCTTTTAATTAATGATTTGAATCTCAATTTGATAACCATGTTTTCAACAACTAAATTCCAGAACTTCTTAGATAGTGGTAAGAAACTAACCTCTCCTGCATAATTCCAGAAGAATTTGTATGAAGGGACTGAATAGTAAATATTTGTTAAAAACCACTATAATCTTACTGTACATATTTGTGTTTCAAATATGCTCCCTGTACACTCTGTTGCAAAAACAAAAAATTGATTTAAAGCATACATCAAACCAAAAATGAAGAATCAAATCAAACTACATATTGCGTTGTCTCAACTGTTATTAGAATAGCTGATACAAAAACCATCAGTTAACAACAAATACCTGTATACATTCAACATGTCCAAGAAGATCATTGAGATCTGGGGCAGGAAAAATGTCCCTAAAGAAGATGCAACACTTGTATTTGTCTGCAATTAGAAGGAATTCATTAACAACATAAAGTAGCAGAATATAAAAACAAAAGACCTCACATTCATTATAATCATAGTTACACATCGAAACATGGAAAACCAATAAAACAAGTAAGAGGCGTGAATGAATAAAGGCAACTTTCCTTTTAACAATGGGTACCAAGGTTGCACAGGCGCTGCATTATTCACAAGCGGCTGCATGCCTGATTGTACTTGTTGAGGCGTTCCAGGAGTGGGACAAAGGCACATTAGCAGCAGCTGCATTATTCACAAGCGGCTGCATGCCTGATTGTACTTGTTGAGGCGTTCCAGGAGTGGGAATCATTGCCCAAGTTCCAGAAGAGACAACATTAATTAAAAGTGGCACTAAACCAGGACAATACATATTATAAAATATCAACAAAACTTATGCAAATGGAAACCAATTCAATCTAAATGAAGTCTCACCTCTCTATGCGATAATCAGTCCTTCACGCACACATGGCATGGAGACATGTGGAACACTTGACACATTGTGTGCATGAACCATCGATTTGCTTACAAATAACACAAATCTGAAATTGAACTAATACAGAATTTAGATTGAATTGGAATGAACAAAACTAAGTAATGATGTAACTTAGTGTAAAATGTGCAAAGAATAAATTCCATCAATTGGTGACTAGAATTAGGTAGGACCATTACTATATTTTTTCGAGGAAAAATTTATACACATTAGTGAGTGATAATATCAAACTATACTTCTTTTGAAAATAATATACAAGTACATTTTCTGCATAGGCAAAAGAGCTTCAAATACGCTACCCTCACAAAAGAATTTGATGGAATACTCAAGATACCCAAAGCATGCTAAATTTACTCATCACTAGCAAAAAAACTTCAGGTCGAAACCAGACACAAGTTACATGAACCATAGTGGAACAACATCAGTAGGCTTTAGAGCACAACCTGAGTGTCCAACAATACGTTTCACATAAAGTGTGCAGTTAGATCTTAAAAATAAAGTGTGCAGTTATTTGATCAGGCAGGCATACACATGTGAACCACACATAAAAACTCACTAATTCAGGACTTTTTTTTTGAGACACGTTGGAAACAGAAGGAATGAAAAACTTAGACAAAAACAGAAGCACCTATAACTCTCCCTTAGAATGGCACTGATTGCTTCTTTTGTTCTTTTGACATTTTTTTCCGCTTGGCTGATAAACTGACAATGGAAGTCTCCATTGGTGTGGCCCCTGTAAAAAATTAATGACCACATGAACTACAGTAATAAACAAGGGGCATATAGCTAGGTGAATTTTTATCAAGAAGGAACCTTTGACATTGAAGTAACACCAAGTAAGTTTACTGCACTTTTTCTGGCAGTGAATAAATCCCCCCTTCATCCACAAACTTCGTCCTGAATACAAAATTTTGGTCAGAAATGACTACAAATTATCTAAAACAGTAACGAAAAAAAAAATCGCACTATACCTGAAGGAAGATTCTTCCGTATATACTGTATCAGCATCTTCTTCCCACTCTGACATGTCCTGCAAATTGCATTACCATAAGACATCAATGAGAAAGGGTCTCTTGAGAAAAAGGTCCATCCCTGTTACTTTTTTGAAATAAATTCTGACCTTTACATTTATGACCAAAGCTGGGAAGATTGCAGATTCCAATAGAGCTGTAAAATGTGGAGAAACTAACCCTGTGTTATAATTGAAATATAACGTCTTAAATTGAAGAATATATCAATTACAAAATTCAGAACATCCTAACAATTAAAACAGACACTAAAAATAAATTGCAAGTCAATAAAATTGATATAACCTACCGGACCAGTCTCCAGCACATTTGAAATTACTTCATAACCAAGGGAGAGAATCCTCTCCGAAAGGAAATGAAGTCTCTGCAAAAAGGAATTACACTGTTCAGATTTTGAAATGACAAAAAATAAATAATATAATTATAAAATTAAGGTTACACAAGTCTAGAATCAAGTTATAGATAACAGAAGATTTGGAAGCCGTGTGGAAAATGAATATAGCAAGCATAACCATTAATCAAGCCAACTACTAATCAGATACTAAGAACAAAATTTAAGAATATCATCTTACGCTGATATTTTTGCTAAATTTGACTATGCTTAGAGTACAATTTATAATATCTGGCATCAACCTGAAAATGGAGGAGTTATATTTTATTATACAATACCAAACATGCATATAACCAAAAATTAAAATACTTAGAAACTATATTACTTGTCAGAAGAGGAGCTAGAGTAGATGAGCATGTAGGACTTTACCTATCAGTAGGAATGTCTCCTTCAAAAAAAAAAGTAGGAATGTCAGATTAAAAATGAATTAAAAATTTCAGATTAATTAGCAACAAAAAAAAAGAATTTACCATATAAAGACCATAACTTCAGAGGGAGGAGAAAAAATTCACATACATTCTTGAACCAAATACCAAAAGAGAAATAAAAGGTTACGATAGCTGACATTTTGCATTAAATAACAAAAATTTACAAATTATCAAGACCACCAACAGTGAATTTCGAATATCTGAAAGGGTCTGAGAAGAAGCGCAAGAAGAACAATAAGTGCATTGATGGTCCGCATTAGAATTTTAAGGTCCGCATTAGGATTACATGTAATGTACTCAGCCTGCTCGAGATAATCTGCAGCCTAAACACCCTTTTTTAATGAAATGACTACCACATCACCCTTTTTAGCCACATCATATCCAAGTCAGCATTTCTGTTTGCCACGTGTACGTTTTCAACGGGGTTAGTGGCAAATTTGACGGAAAGGACTAACTAATGCAAACGGTGTAAACGTAAGGGACCAAATTGATACGTTTTAAACGTAAAGGACCAACTTGAAACCTAAAATAAACGTAAGGGATCAAATGTGTAGTTAAACCTTTAAAGAATAATTTATTATGATACACCTACCCCCCAAAAGATGATCACATTTTTCAATTCAAACTTGTTACTGCACATTTTTTTTAAAGATGATATCCGCATTGTGAGTAAGAAAGAGCTTATGTGGGAAAAGTGGATGGAACATTTGTGTTTCACGACAGAGATTAAGTTGAATAGTTGATAACTAATTTTTTTGAGACTTCAATGAGGAGATGGATTAAATGGTTGAAATCGAGGATGTGAAAAATGAGCTATAATAGAAATTAATTTATCAAACAAACACTTCTTTGGTAACCGGAAATTTCTAAAAACAACAGAGGGAGTATACAGATTGGTTTCTGTGAAGCACACCAGAATATACATGCTTCCCGCTGAGCAAGCATCATAAAATAATTGACAGTTAAAAACTGTATCTTGTAGTAATTAATCAACTTTAGAAATCATGATTATATCATTTGACTTTAAGAACAACTTTAAAGGACAGGGTTAATAAGAAGTAACAATACTTTTGTCTACTTGATCAAGGTTTGCCTATGTATCGTAACACTACAGATAAAAGTCTCATCTTCAAACTTGAAATTGTTTTCGAATTAATTGAAAAAAGTCTCATCTTCAAACTTGAAATTGTTTTCGAATTAATTGAAAGAAAACTTCAACACTGGATAGTGTATACCATTATGATTAAACACATACTAGAGTGTGAGAGACTTACCGTTCCAGCAACAGATTTTGATGACAAGAAAGTGTTCGCTTTAAATCTGGACAACCCGAAATCACACACCTGGACAAAAAATAATTGAAAAATAATCATCCTCCATCACAAAGATATTAAAAATTCCGTAGAGAAACTCAATTACTCAGCCTGTTCAATTATACCTTTACATTCCAATTTTTGTCTACCATCAGGTTCGGGGATTTGAGATCCCAGTGCACGACTGGAGTTTCATTTAATTTAAAGTTTCAAACATGTTCATATTTTATTTGTCATTTAAAATTCAGCTCCTGGATATAGTTGGGCCTGGAAAGTGTCCACTGTGTTCGCGGAAATGATGACATACAATAATAATGTTCTAGGCAATTATATTCTCCCGAATAAAGTAATAATAGTGGTCAATCTAGAAAACAGCAAGTAGTCCACATTTAGACATATTCTCCAGAATATATAATAATAATAGTGGTCAATCTCAAATCAGCATACAATAATAATGTTCACTCTATCATCAAAATTCCTAGGCAATTACTTTATTAACTCACCACTACTATGCCAGCGGCTAGAATTTTCATTTGATTCCAAGTGACCAACAACACCAGATCACCAACCTGCCATAACCGTAAAAATGCATTTCAGGTTAATAAAATCATACTAATATGAAGTCTACAAAGTCTCTTTTATTGATCAAGGCATTGGAGAATGGAGATTAAAATGTAGAAGTGTACAAAACCAGAAGCAGAAGCATTAAAACGTGCAAAACCAGAACGTGTAATTATGCAAAAATGCAATGTGCACAACCAGAAACCAGAACTAAATGCATTTAAATGTGCAGAACCATAACGCAATTATACATAAACCAGAACTCAATGAACAACATTACTCATGCAACCAACACAACTTCATTAGAACAAAACCTTGAAGCTAAAAGGATGTTGACAGTGATGATGAGGACTGTACCTTTCAGCCTCAAATCTTTCTCTTTCAATTCTTAAATGTGGTTCTGCACTTCAGGGAGCACAAAGGCTTGAATAAATCCACCGGAGTCAATCTGAATAGAAAAAGACAAAATTAGAAAGTATCAAACTTACCAACTCTATTTTGGGAATTACTATATTGAAATTTGCATATACACTAAAAAATTCAAATGTAAAAATTTGAGTGAGGATATGAACCGACCAATACCAATCAATACAATAAGAGTGAAAAGAGAAATGCCTTTGAGGAGGCTGAACATGCAGTATTTCGTCCTTACGTAAACACCTGAAAACATAACCATATTGTTTTTTTTTTTAAAAAAAAAAAAAAAGAGATATATAATTGATCTTAACTGTTGATCAGAACAGGTAGAAGGCCAGCTGGAAGTCCGTTGAGCAGGTGGTAGGCAGCAGGTCCGAGCAGATGGTCCACGGAGGGGGGGGTTGTACCTGCAGGTGCTCCGATGCTTAAGTCAGTAAGGGAAGAGAGCAAGAGAGATACTAGAGAGAAGTTAGAGAGAGAGAGAGAGTAATTGTAATAATGAATCGTGTTCACCTTGCTCTCCCATGAGGGAGAGTATTTATAGCCCCCAGCTCTGGGCCAAAGGTCCTCTTAGTGGGCTGGACTAGCCAAGGCCCATTAAGAGGGACTGCCAAGATATTACCCTTAGATAGTGGGTAGAGTAGTAATTTTACCCTATCTTGGTGGAGAGGTTGTGCCATGCTGACATGGAGGTGGTTGGGCAAGCCATGTGGACTTTGTGAGGGTCTAGGTGGACTAGCATTAGTCTAGTCCAGAACAGGAGCCCCCCAAGTCGTTGCTCCTAGGCATAGGAGTGATGACTTTAGATGTGTGCCCAAGTGCAGAAGGAAATCTCCTTGCAACCTCTCTTGAACAAAAGTGGACGAGGAAGTCGCTCGTCAAAGCTTTGCTCGTAGCAAGCATCTGCAATGTTTTGCTCGAATCGATTTTTCGAGGATGTTTAATATCTTGCTCGTAGTTATGGTTACGAGGAAGTATGTGTTGCTCGTATCTCCTGCGAGGAGATATTGCACAAGATGGAATAGTTGCTCGTTGCTATAGCGAAGAGATAACAACGAGAAGTATTGTTGCTCGCAACGATGACGAGGAGATGATTTTCAAGAAAGAATTGTTACTTGTTGCTATGTTGCTTGTTGCTCTGGTGAAGAGATAGCGACGAGGAAGTCTTGTCGCTCGTTGCTATGACGAAGAGGCTAGCAACGAGGAGGCTTTATCGCTCGTTACTATGACGAGGAGGTTAGGAACGAGGGGGTTTTATTGCTCGTTACTATGACGAGGAGGTTAGTAACGAGGAGGATAGTTTGTTGGGAATTTGAAAGGGCGCATTTACTGCTTTGATTTTTACGAGGGAGTGTAAGGACCATTGGATCAAAGCGTCTCTTCATTTTCCTGGCTTGATCTATAAATAGAGGAGAGTGAATTTCATTTTCACTTTTCACTCTCTCTCTTCAATTGTAATTCTGGATATTCTCTCTGAAGTTTCAACTTACTTGTCAGATCGTTCTTCAGATTTTCTTCATATTCAAGGTAATTCTTCCAAATTTTGTTACTTAGATCGATTTTTGCTTTCCCACCCAGCTTTTTATGTGTTTTTCTGGGTTTTTGCATGAAGAACGCTATGAATTTATGAACGTTAGGATGAATGTGCCGGGCACCGTATGAATTTTAGTGCCGGGGAGCTTTCCTCCCTTTTGAAACTCTAGGTTAGATAACTAGTGCCGGGGAGCTTACCTCCCCGTTTCGAACTTTGATGGTTTGTTAGGTGATGGGGAGCTTCTTTCCCCGTTTCAAACTTTAGATAGTTCGAATATGCCGGGGAGCTTGCCTCCCCGTTTTCAACTTAGAGAATTTTTGCATGAATTTTGTTGTTGAAATTTCATGCCGGGGAGCTTACCTCCCCGTTTTTTACTTAGAGGATTTTTGCATGAAATTTGTTGTTGAAATTTCATGCCGGGGAGCTTATCTCCCCGTTTTTATTTGCCTTACCCTCCTCGGTTTGATTTTGATTGCCATTTGAAAAGGGCTTTGGTCGGGGACAGCGTCCTCGTCCTATCTTGCGCCCTTTCACTTGAACTGCGGTGAAAGGGTGGATTTGATCATCGAATTCACTTTGTTTTTACTGCATTTCAGGTTTTAAAATGTCAGAATCCGAGGAGGTGGTAGAAGTGCAGGGTCCGGAGAAATTTGTGTTGGTCGACTGTATAACTGATCCTGCACTGGATTGGGTTGCTCCTGAGCCCCGGGGAATAGCTTCGGCGCTTACTCCCGAGGATCCTAAATTGCATACCACTGTCGAGCAGAGGAGAGCAAACGAGCCCAAACACTGGTCGACCCGTTTACCCGGGGAGGATGAACGGGTGTGCTCGTCTTTTGACGGGCAGGCTTTTGCTATGTATGAGTTCGTCTTTAAAGAGATGGGACTTAGACTGCCGTTCAGCCCTTTTGCGGCAAGTGTTCTCAAAGCCTTGCAAGTGGCTCCGTCACAGCTGCACCCTAACTCCTGGTCGTTTATAATGGCGTTCGAGCATCTCTGCGTGTATAAAGATGTTCGTCCCAGCCTTCCCCTCTTTTTTAGGATCTTCAAAATTCAACGCAAGCCGACGAAGGAAGTAGGACGAGCACCTCGTCAAAACTGGGTTTCGTTGAAGCATCACGAGGATGTCAAACTTTTTAAGATGTTCGTGGACTCCATTAAGGATTTTAAGGAGAGGTATTATATCGTCCGGCCAGAGTCTCCTTCTGCCCGGGAGAGTTTATTGGAACTTGAGGAAGATATAGATGAGCAAGGTGTTGCTCGTAAGGATGCCAGCGGGCAAGTCATACTTCGGGCAGTTCCTAAGTTCCCGTTGAGCTGGTCGTACACCCACTTCCGTAAGGAGCCTAAGGAGTATACAACCGGGGATGCAGATTTGTCTCCCGAGGACAAGGCTGCTTTTGAGAGTTTGAAGGCCTTTGTGGCCGGTTTTACTCCAGGGGTCTGGACGACTCGTAAGGGAGTTATAATAAGGGACGAACACGGGGAGCCGAAGACCTCTCCTCGATATATTAATACTAGGACCCTCCTCAAGTGCAAAAATGCCGGGGAGGTTAAATTGTGTTTGGGTATTGTTTCCTTTCTTTTTAACTTAGAAAAATTTCTGTTATTGTTGTATGTATTCCTCGTCCTTTATTTAACTTGCTCGTCATATGTTTGCAGACAAAATGGAGACCATTGCTGAGCGGATGTTGAAGGCTAAGCAAAATGAGAAGGCGAGCAAGTCTGGCCAGTCGAAGAAGAAAACTGTTGCCAGAGCTTCCCAGGAGGTGAGGTCGGGGACCCCCTCCGTGCAGGTTATAGGAACCTCGGTGGGAGTTTCGGATACCCCTACTTCCTCGGTTCGTCCACCTCCGGCAAAGAGATTTAGAGAAGAGGAAGCCGATGAAACTCCTACGGGCATGGGCGCATGCAGCAAGTTTCCAGTTCCCCGGTGCTACACGGTGGAGAAATTTTTTGAAAAATATCCTCCTGAGGTCTTTGATGCCGAGCGGTCAGCAATTCTTGACCAGGAGCCAGAGGTCCGTAAGCAGCAACATGCTCGTGACATGGCTGCTATGGTGCGAATGATCTCGAGCTCCCTTGTCCTTGGTGACGAGCGGGAGTCTCTACTCGAGCAGCTGAACAATGCCCGGACCAGGCACGAGCGGGCCAAAAGTCGGATCAACCAGCTCAAGATTGATGTGGATGATCTCAAGGAGAAGCAGAAACGTTGGGGTGACAAGGTGGAGGAGCACCGTCAAAGGAGAGAGGAGTTGGATGCTGCTCGGGCTGAGATTGAAAGGCTTACTGCTGCTATGGTGCCGGGCGAGAACGAGCACAAGGCTGCCGAGGGCTTGACTACCCGAGCAGACTTGGTCAAGGTGATTGCTCAGTTGTCCCATGACTTTGTTGAGGGCACTGAGTATGCTTTTGATAATGCCATTCAGCAAATCAAGCTCCTCAACCCTGATGTGGATTTGGTGACCCGGGGAATGCATGTGAACGGGGAGGTCAAAGATGGCCAGATTGTTATCCCTGCTGGCCTAGCCGTCTCTGATGACGAGGAGGATGATGCTGAAGTGGTGCACGAGGAAGATCATGGAGGCGAGCAGGGTGATGGGCACGAGCAGGAGGATAGGTGCGAGGAGTAGATGTCCCTGGCTTTTCTATTGTAATTTGTTTTGTCTTTTTGAATTTTGGGGCCTTTGAGCCATGGTTTGTAATATTGGAACAAGTGGGCTTTTGTCCCCGTTTTATTTTTATGACAATTCCGGGCAGGTGCCCGTTTATTTATCTATGCTTGTCTATAACTGCTCGTCTATACCTGCTCGTATGTATGTTTCCTCGTCTTTTAACTTAGAAATTTTTATGAAATTTTGTTGTTTAAAATTTCAACCGGGGAGCCTCCCCGTCTCTTAACTTAGAAAATTTTACGAAATTTTGTTGTTTAAAATTTCAACCGGGGAGCCTCCCCGTCTCTTAACTTAGAAAATTTTACGAAATTTTGTTGTTTAAAATTTCAACCGGGGAGGTCTGGTCCCTACTTTTTTGGTGTGGCAATAACTTAGCTGTAATATTGTTTCAATTTCTGGGCATTCCAAGGTCGAGGAAGTTTCTTTCCTCGAAGGTCCTCGAGATAGTATGCACCATTTTCTGTTTTGTCAATGACGCGGTATGGTCCTTCCCAATTGGGTGCAAGTTTGCCGCCCTGGGAATCTGCATTGCGTCTTAGGACGAGGCTTCCTACTTCGAATTCTCTTTTGATGACTTTGGTGTCATGCCGGGCAGCTATTTTCTGCTTCAGGGTGGCCTCCTTTAAGGAAGCTCCTGTTCGAATTTCTTCGACGAGGTCAAGCTCCTCTCGAAGTGCTTCGTCATTTTGCTCCTCGTCTAGAGGTTGCTCAGTCCGACGAGATGGTTCCCCAATCTCTACGGGGATAACTGCCTCCGTTCCATATACCATTCGGAAGGGGGTCTCTCCGGTTGTGGAGTGTGGGGTTGTTCGATAGGCCCAGAGTACATTGTCAAGCTCTTCGACCCATTTCTTTTTGTTTTGGTCGAGTCTTCTTCGTAACCCTCTCAGGATTACTCTGTTGGCTGCTTCAGCTTGCCCGTTGGTTTGGGGGTGCTCGACCGATGTGAAGTGTTGTTTGGTGCCCAGGGCAACAAGGAATGCTTGAAAATCTTTGTCTGTAAACTGTGTTCCGTTGTCTGTGACTACCACCTGTGGTATTCCGAATCTAGCTAGCACATTTCTTTTGAAGAAGCGCAGGATTCTGAGCGATGTGATGTCGGAGAGGGGTTCGGCTTCCACCCACTTTTTGAAGTAGTCCACTGCTACTATTAGGTAGCGATTTTGATAAAGTCCTTTGGTAAAAGGACCAAGTAAGTCCATGCCCCACCAGGCGAAGGGCCAGGGGGAAGACAAAGATTTTAGTTCTTGAGGGGGAGCTAAGTGCATATCCCCATGCCTTTGGCATTTGTCACATTTTTTTACGTGGTCTTTGGCGTCCTGTTGCATAGTAGGCCAATAGTATCCTGCTCGTAGGGCTTTCCTGGCAAGTGATCTCCCTCCCAGGTGCTGGGCGTTAATGCCCTCGTGGACTTCGCGCAGGATGTAATCTGCTGTGTCCTCGTCCACACATTTTAGGAGAGGAATGAAAAATCCTCTCCTGTATAATTTTCCGTCGAGGATGACGTAGGAGCAGGCTCTTCGTCTGACTACAGCTGCTTGTTTCTGGTCGTCAGGGAGAGTTCCGTGCTCGAGGAAGTTGTACACTGGAGTCATCCAACAGTCTTTATCGCCAATGATGTTTATGTCCACAACCTTGTTTGGTTTTTCTATGCTTGGACGAGGGAGTATCTCTTGGATGACAGATTTGTTTCCGCCCTTCCTTTTTGTGCTTGCCAGCTTGGACAGGATATCTGCCCTTTTGTTGTGTTCGCGGGGAACATGTAATATTTCAACAGAGTTGAACTTTGTGATCTTTTCCTTTACTAGCACTAGGTATTCAGAGAGGTTATCATTTTTGGTCTGATACTCTCCTAGCACCTGCGAGGCGACTAGTTGTGAGTCTGTGTAGATTTTTATCTCCTTGGCTTGAACGTCCTCGGCCAAACGTAGTCCACCGAGGAATGCTTCATATTATGCTTGGTTATTTGAAGTTGGGAAGGATAGTGCTAGGGACACCTCGATTAGTAAGCCATTTTCATTTTCAAGAATGATGCCTGCACCTGCTCCTGTGGCGCTTGATGCTCCGTCCACAAAGATTGTCCACTTATCTGCTCCGTCCACTGTAGGGGAGGAGCTCGTCATCTCTGCGACGAAGTCAGCTAGGACTTGGGCTTTTAGAGCTTTTCTGCTCTCGTAACGAATGTCGAATTCTGAGAGTTCGAGGGACCATTTGAGCATCCTGCCCGCCATATCTGGTCGGCCAAGCAAAGATTTGATTGGTTGGTCTGTTCGGACCACAACTGTATGAGCCAAGAAATAATGTCTTAGTCTCCTCGCAGCATAAACTAGTGCAAGGGCTATTTTTTCAATTTGTTGGTACCTTAGTTTAGGACCCTGCAAGGCTTTGCTCGTAAAGTATACTGGTTTCTGCCCTTCGTTTGTCTCACGAATAAGAGCTGCACTTACAGCCTCTGAGGCGACGGAAAGGTACAGGTATAATACCTCCTCGTTATTTGGTCGTGAGAGGACAGGTGGCTCTGATAAGGCCTTTTTCAAATGTTGGAGAGCTTGCTCGCACTCATCTGTCCATTCGAAGACTGCTTCTTTCTTTAGTAATTTGAAAAAGGGAAGTGCATGTTGTGCTGATTTGGATACAAATCTGGAAAGCGATGTTAGCATTCCATTAAGAGTTTGTATGGACTTCTTATCGCTCGGAGTGGGGAGCTCGGTAAAAGCTCTGCACTTGTCAGGGTTGGCTTCAATTCCTCGCTCGGTTAGGTAAAACCCCAGGAATTTTCCTGCTCGGACCCCGAAGGTGCACTTCTCTGGATTGAATCTCATTTTGTATTTCCTGGCCTGCTCGAACACCTTTCGAAGGTGCACGACATGGTCGAGTTCCTCGGGGGATTTTACGATCATGTCGTCCATGTATACCTCGAGCATGTCTCTTATTTGTCCTCGGAAGACTTTGTTCATCATTCGCTGGTATGTGGCTCCTGCATTTTTGAGACCGAAGGGCATTACGTTGTAGTAATAGTTGCCCGACTCAGTCATGAAAGCTGTTTTTTCTCTATCTGCCACTGCCATTGGAATTTGGTTATAACCTGAATAAGCATCCATAAAAGATAACAATTTAAAGCCAGAAGAATTATCAACAAGTCTATCAATGCAAGGTAAGGGATAAGAGTCTTTAGGGCAAGCCCTGTTAAGATCGGTATAGTCACAACACATCCTCCACTTTCCATTAGATTTTTTGACAAGTACAACGTTGGACAGCCAGGTTGTATACCTGGCCTCCGAAATGAAATTTGCCTCTAAGAGGTCTTTTACAGCTTTTTCTGCAGCCTCCGATTTCTCAGGAGACTGCCTACGCCTACGTTGTACAATGGGAAGTGCAGCAGGATCAATAGTCAGCTGGTGACATGCTATGTTGGGGTCCAAGCCGGGCATCTCGGAAGCGTGCCAGGCGAACAGATCAGCATTTTCCTTCAAGCAGGCTTCAAGTTGCTTCCTAGCAAGTTCGGGGAGCCCAGTCCCAATCTTCACTGCCCTGCTCGGGTCTTCTCCGAAGGGCATCAGCTCGAACTCCCCGTCTGGAACTGGACGACGGTGCTCTTGGCTTGCCTCGTCGTCTTCCTTCTTCTCTTTGCGGAGCTTCTTCTCATCCTTGTTTTCCTGTTTGGAGAAGCGGCTGTCGAGGTCAATGGAGCTGATTTCTGGCAAGGGCAGGGAAGTTTTTGTCTTGGACTTCTTGGACTCGGGGAGCTGCCCGATATATTCATTTCCTTTGGAGGACGCATTGAAGACTCTCCTTGCAGCTTCAATGTCTCCATGCAGTGTCGCAACTTGGCCTTTGTGAGTATAATACTTCATCTTGAGGTGGGCAGTTGAAGGGACAGCCATTAAGTCAGCAATAGCTGTCCGGCCCAGGATGCACTGGTAGAGAGAAGGGCAGTCTACTACCAGGAATTTCACTTTGATGGTTTTCGAAGTTTCTTCAGAGCCAACGGTGACTAGCAGGTCTACATATCCCCATGGCTTAGTTGTTGCTCCATTAAATCCGGAGAGATCATATCCAAAGTAAGGGGTGAGGTAGGTCTCATCTAGTTGCAGAGTCTTGAAAAGTTGGGAATACATGATATCACAGGAGCTTCCTTGGTCGACCAGTACCCTGCGGACGTCCATATTTGCCATGTCCACTCTGATGAGCAGGGGTATCTGGGAGTTTGCAGTTCCACCGGGCAGCTCTTCCATATAGAAGGCTAAGGGCTTTGATTGCCCTCTCGGTTTATCCAAAGTTGCATTCAGGTTGGAGGAGCCATCTATCAATTCTTCAAATTTTCTCTTGATGGATCCCACAGTCTGTTTGTCAAAACCTCCACAAGAGATAACCATAGCTTGGGCAAGTGCGTCCCATTTGTTCAGTGTGGGAGCAACATAGGTGTCGTCCAAGTAGTCAGGGACAAAGAAGTCTTCAGGTCTGGAGATGGCAAGGGCAACTGGCTTGTGCCCGGATTTTTCTGGTGCAGCTTCTTCGGTGTTGCTGGTCTCAGCAGCTTCTGCCCGGGGAGCATTGCCCCTCTTGACGTATTGTTTGATTTGCCCATTTCTAATCAAAATTTCAATGGCGTCTTTCAATTGGATGCAGTCGTCAGTCAGATGGCCGTAGCCTTTGTGGTACTTGCAGTATCTGCTCTTGTCTTGGCCAGGCTTTGAGGGTTGTTGTCTTGGAAATTTAATTCTTGCTTTAGTGAACTCAGCTGAGTTGCACTCTTTCCAAATTTCTTCCCGAGTTTTACTAAGGGGAGTATAGTCGCTGAATGTGCTGGGAGGTCCACGGGGCTCTCTAGGTCTTTCGCCTCTTCGTCTTCCTCCTCCCCGGCTGGACTGTTCAGCATTTGAACGAGGAGCAGGTTAGCTGTTTCCTGCTCGCCCATAACGGGCAGCATCTGCAGCTTGAAATTTTCCGAAGGGCAATTGGAAGCAGAAACGTTGGGGTGACAAGGTGGAGTGCAACTCAGCTGAGTTCACTAAAGCAGGAATTAAATTTCCAAGACAACAACCCTCAAAGCCTGGCCAAGACAAGAGCAGATACTGCAAGTACCACAAAGGCTACGGCCATCTGACTGACGACTGCATCCAATTGAAAGACGCCATTGAAATTTTGATTAGAAATGGGCAAATCAAACAATACGTCAAGAGGGGCAATGCTCCCCGGGCAGAAGCTGCTGAGACCAGCAACACCGAAGAAGCTGCACCAGAAAAATCCGGGCACAAGCCAGTTGCCCTTGCCATCTCCAGACCTGAAGACTTCTTTGTCCCTGACTACTTGGACGACACCTATGTTGCTCCCACACTGAACAAATGGGACGCACTTGCCCAAGCTATGGTTATCTCTGGTGGAGGTTTTGACAAACAGACTGTGGGATCCATCAAGAGAAAATTTGAAGAATTGATAGATGGCTCCTCCAACCTGAATGCAACTTTGGATAAACCGAGAGGGCAATCAAAGCCCTTAGCCTTCTATATGGAAGAGCTGCCCGGTGGAACTGCAAACTCCCAGATACCCCTGCTCATCAGAGTGGACATGGCAAATATGGACGTCCGCAGGGTACTGGTCGACCAAGGAAGCTCCTGTGATATCATGTATTCCCAACTTTTCAAGACTCTGCAACTAGATGAGACCTACCTCACCCCTTACTTTGGATCTGATCTCTCCGGATTTAATGGAGCAACAACTAAGCCATGGGGATATGTAGACCTGCTAGTCACCGTTGGCTCTGAAGAAACTTCGAAAACCATCAAAGTGAAATTCCTGGTAGTAGACTGCCTTTCTCTCTACCAGTGCATCCTGGGCCGGACAGCTATTGCTGACTTAATGGCTGTCCCTTCAACTGCCCACCTCAAGATGAAGTATTATACTCACAAAGGCCAAGTTGCGACACTGCATGGAGACATTGAAGCTGCAAGGAGAGTCTTCAATGCGTCCTCCAAAGGAAATGAATATATCGGGCAGCTCCCCGAGTCCAAGAAGTCCAAGACAAAAACTTGCCTGCCCTTGCCAGAAATCAGCTCCATCGACCTCGACAGCCGCTTCTCCAAACAGGAAAACAAGGATAAGAAGAAGCTCCGCAAAGAGAAGAAGCAAGACGACGAGGCAAGCCAAGAGCACCGTCGTCCAGTTCCAGACGGGGAGTTCGAGCTGATGCCCTTCGGAGAAGACCCGAGCAGGGCAGTGAAGATTGGGACTGGGCTCCCCGAACTTGCTAGGAAGCAACTTGAAGCCTGCTTGAAGGAAAATGCTGATCTGTTCGCCTGGCACGCTTCCGAGATGCCCGGCTTGGACCCCAACATAGCATGTCACCAGCTGACTATTGATCCTGCTGCACTTCCCATTGTACAACGTAGGCGTAGGCAGTCTCCTGAGAAATCGGAGGCTGCAGAAAAAGCTGTAAAAGACCTCTTAGAGGCAAATTTCATTTCGGAGGCCAGGTATACAACCTGGCTGTCCAACGTTGTACTTGTCAAAAAATCTAATGGAAAGTGGAGGATGTGTTGTGACTATACCGATCTTAACAGGGTTTGCCCTAAAGACTCTTATCCCTTACCTTGCATTGATAGACTTGTTGATAATTCTTCTGGCTTTAAATTGTTATCTTTTATGGATGCTTATTCAGGTTATAACCAAATTCCAATGGCAGTGGCAGATAGAGAAAAAACAGCTTTCATGACTGAGCCGGGCAACTATTACTACAACGTAATGCCCTTCGGTCTCAAAAATGCAGGAGCCACATACCAGCGAATGATGAACAAAGTCTTCCGATGACAAATAGGAGACATGCTCGAGGTATACATGGACGACATGATCGTAAAATCCCCCGAGGAACTCGACCATGTCGTGCACCTTCGAAAGGTGTTCGAGCAGGCCAGGAAATACAAAATGAGATTCAATCCAGAGAAGTGCACCTTCGGGGTCCGAGCAGGAAAATTCCTGGGGTTTTACCTAACCGAGCGAGGAATTGAAGCCAACCCTGACAAGTGCAGAGCTTTTGCCGAGCTCCCCACTCCGAGCGATAAGAAGTCCATACAAACTCTTAATGGAATGCTAACATCGCTTTCCAGATTTGTATCCAAATCAGCACAACATGCACTTCCCTTTTTCAAATTACTAAAGAAAGAAGCAGTCTTCGAATGGACAGATGAGTGCGAGCAAGCTCTCCAACATTTGAAAAAGGCCTTATCAGAGCCACCTGTCCTCTCACGACCAAATAACGAGGAGGTATTATACCTGTACCTTTCCGTCGCCTCAGAGGCTGTAAGTGCAGCTCTTATTCGTGAGACAAACGAAGGGCAGAAACCAGTATACTTTACGAGCAAAGCCTTGCAGGGTCCTGAACTAAGGTACCAACAAATTGAAAAAATAGCCCTTGCACTAGTTTATGCTGCGAGGAGACTAAGACATTATTTCTTGGCTCATACAGTTGTGGTCCGAACAGACCAACCAATCAAATCTTTGCTTGGTCGACCAGATATGGCGGGCAGGATGCTCAAATGGTCCCTCGAACTCTCAGAATTCGACATTCGTTACGAGAGCAGAAAAGCTCTAAAAGCCCAAGTCCTAGCTGACTTCGTCGCAGAGATGACGAGCTCCTCCCCTACAGTGGACGGAGCAGATAAATGGACAATCTTTGTGGACGGAGCATCAAGCGCCACAGGAGCAGGTGCAGGCATCATTCTTGAAAATGAGAATGGCTTACTAATCGAGGTGTCCCTAGCACTATCCTTCCCAACTTCAAACAACCAAGCAGAATATGAAGCATTCCTCGCTGGACTACGTTTGGCCGAGGACGTTCAAGCCAAGGAGATAAAAATCTACACAGACTCACAACTAGTCGCCTCGCAGGTGCTAGGAGAGTATCAGACCAAAAATGATAACCTCTCTGAATACCTAGTGCTAGTAAAGGAAAAGATCACAAAGTTCAACTCTGTTGAAATATTACATGTTCCCCGCGAACACAACAAAAGGGCAGATATCCTGTCCAAGCTGGCAAGCACAAAAAGGAAGGGCGGAAACAAATCTGTCATCCAAGAGATACTCCCTCGTCCAAGCATAGAAAAACCAAACAAGGTTGTGGACATAAACGTCATTGGCGATAAAGACTGTTGGATGACTCCAGTGTACAACTTCCTCGAGCACGGAACTCTCCCTGACGACCAGAAACAAGCAGCTGTAGTCAGACGAAGAGCCTGCTCCTACGTCATCCTCGACGGAAAATTATACAGGAGAGGATTTTCCATTCCTCTCCTAAAATGTGTGGACGAGGACACAGCAGATTACATCCTGCGCGAAGTCCACGAGGGCATTAACGCTCAGCACCTGGGAGGGAGATCACTTGCCAGGAAAGCCCTACGAGCAGGATACTATTGGCCTACTATGCAACAGGACGCCAAAGACCACGTAAAAAAATGTGACAAATGCCAAAGGCATGGGGATATGCACTTAGCTCCCCCTCAAGAACTAAAATCTTTGTCTTCCCCCTGGCCCTTCGCCTGGTGGGGCATGGACTTACTTGGTCCTTTTACCAAAGGACTTTATCAAAATCGCTACCTAATAGTAGCAGTGGACTACTTCACAAAGTGGGTGGAAGCCGAACCCCTCTCCGACATCACATCGCTCAGAATCCTGCGCTTCTTCAAAAGAAATGTGCTAGCTAGATTCGGAATACCACAGGTGGTAGTCACAGACAACGGAACACAGTTTACAGACAAAGATTTTCAAGCATTCCTTGTTGCCCTGGGCACCAAACAGCACTTCACATCGGTCGAGCACCCCCAAACCAACGGGCAAGCTGAAGCAGCCAACAGAGTAATCCTGAGAGGGTTACGAAGAAGACTCGACCAAAACAAAAAGAAATGGGTCGAAGAGCTTGACAATGTACTCTGGGCCTATCGAACAACCCCACACTCCACAACCGGAGAGACCCCCTTCCGAATGGTATATGGAACGGAGGCAGTTATCCCCGTAGAGATTGGGGAACCATCTCGTCGGACTGAGCAACCTCTAGACGAGGAGCAAAATGACGAAGACTTCGAGAGGAGCTTGACCTCGTCGAAGAAATTCGAACAGGAGCTTCCTTAAAGGAGGCCACCCTGAAGCAGAAAATAGCTGCCCGGCATGACACCAAAGTCATCAAAAGAGAATTCGAAGTGGGAAGCCTCGTCCTAAGACGCAATGCAGATTCCCAGGGCGGCAAACTTGCACCCAATTGGGAAGGACCATACCGCGTCATTGACAAAACAGAAAATGGTGCATATTATCTCGAGGACCTTCGAGGAAAGAAACTTCCTCGACCATGGAATGCCCAGAAATTGAAACAATATTACAGCTAAGTTATTGCCACACCAAAAAAGGCTGCTCGCACTTCAGAACACAACGAGTCGAGCACCTTAAACAACGGAGGGCACCATGGCACACGTGCTCATCTAAAACCATAGCAGGGGAACTAATTCACCATAAGGGAAATGGAACTCCTGCTAGACGAGGATAACTCTCGAAACGAGCCCATCGTCCCCGTGCCACGACCTAGCACCCAGCTCGCGATGGGAGGTTCAGGTTGCGAAGAAAGGTACACTAGCGTGCTCGTATTCGCGTAACTTAGAAACAACTCTAAGTGCTTATACAGTTCCCTAAACTGTTTAAGTCAAAACAGAGGAAACTACCCTCAATAAAACATGCTCAGTATCAAGCAGGGGAAACCTCCCCGGCAAAATAACAACGAGCGCAGCATTCATACATGCAAAAATATGATAAGCATACAAAACATGCATAAAAATAAACAGGCAAAACTTAGCACACCAATTTGCTCGAATGAGCATACCAGCATGCCCAGACGAGCACCTCAATAACGGGGAGATAAGCTCCCCGCCACGAAGTTTAAACAGCAAATTTCGTTAAGTTTAAAATGGGGACAAGCTCCCCGGCTCAGATTTTGAGCAAGAAATTAGCATAAAATTTTGCTAAGTTAAAAGTAGGGACCAGACCTCCCCGGTTGAAATTTTAAACAACAAAATTTCGTAAAATTTTCTAAGTTAAGAGACGGGGAGGCTCCCCGGTTGAAATTTTAAACAACAAAATTTCATAAAAATTTCTAAGTTAAAAGACGAGGAAACATACATACGAGCAGGTATAGACGAGCAGTTATAGACAAGCATAGATAAATAAACGGGCACCTGCCCGGAATTGTCATAAAAATAAAACGGGGACAAAAGCCCACTTGTTCCAATATTACAAACCATGGCTCAAAGGCCCCAAAATTCAAAAAGACAAAACAAATTACAATAGAAAAGCCAGGGACATCTACTCCTCGCACCTATCCTCCTGCTCGTGCCCATCACCCTGCTCGTCTCCATGATCTTCCTCGTGCACCACTTCAGCATCATCCTCCTCGTCATCAGAGACGGCTAGGCCAGCAGGGATAACAATCTGGCCATCTTTGACCTCCCCGTTCACATGCATTCCCCGGGTCACCAAATCCACATCAGGGTTGAGGAGCTTGATTTGCTGAATGGCATTATCAAAAGCATACTCAGTGCCCTCAACAAAGTCATGGGACAACTGAGCAATCACCTTGACCAAGTCTGCTCGGGTAGTCAAGCCCTCGGCAGCCTTGTGCTCGTTCTCGCCCGGCACCATAGCAGCAGTAAGCCTTTCAATCTCAGCCCGAGCAGCATCCAACTCCTCTCTCCTTTGACGGTGCTCCTCCACCTTGTCACCCCAACGTTTCTGCTTCTCCTTGAGATCATCCACATCAATCTTGAGCTGGTTGATCCGACTTTTGGCTCGCTCGTGCCTGGTCCGGGCATTGTTCAGCTGCTCGAGTAGAGACTCCCGCTCGTCACCAAGGACAAGGGAGCTCGAGATCATTCGCACCATAGCAGCCATGTCACGAGCATGTTGCTGCTTACGGACCTCTGGCTCCTGGTCAAGAATTGCTGACCGCTCGGCATCAAAGACCTCAGGAGGATATTTTTCCAAAAATTTCTCCACCGTGTAGCACCGGGGAACTGGAAACTTGCTGCATGCGCCCATGCCCGTAGGATTTTCATCGGCTTCCTCTTCTCTAAATCTCTTTGCCGGAGGTGGACGAACCGAGGAAGTAGGGGTATCCGAAACTCCCACCGAGGTTCCTATAACCTGCACGGAGGGGGTCCCCGGCCTCACCTCCTGGGAAGCTCTGGCAACAGTTTTCTTCTTCGACTGGCCAGACTTGCTCGCCTTCTCATTTTGCTTAGCCTTCAACATCCGCTCAGCAATGGTCTCCATTTTGTCTGCAAACATATGACGAGCAAGTTAAATAAAGGACGAGGAATACATACAACAATAACAGAAATTTTTCTAAGTTAAAAAGAAAGGAAACAATACCCAAACACAATTTAACCTCCCCGGCATTTTTGCACTTGAGGAGGGTCCTAGTATTAATATATCGAGGAGAGGTCTTCGGCTCCCCGTGTTCGTCCCTTATTATAACTCCCTTACGAGTCGTCCAGACCCCTGGAGTAAAACCGGCCACAAAGGCCTTCAAACTCTCAAAAGCAGCCTTGTCCTCGGGAGACAAATCTGCATCCCCGGTTGTATACTCCTTAGGCTCCTTACGGAAGTGGGTGTACGACCAGCTCAACGGGAACTTAGGAACTGCCCGAAGTATGACTTGCCCGCTGGCATCCTTACGAGCAACACCTTGCTCATCTATATCTTCCTCAAGTTCCAATAAACTCTCCCGGGCAGAAGGAGACTCTGGCCGGACGATATAATACCTCTCCTTAAAATCCTTAATGGAGTCCACGAACATCTTAAAAAGTTTGACATCCTCGTGATGCTTCAACGAAACCCAGTTTTGACGAGGTGCTCGTCCTACTTCCTTCGTCGGCTTGCGTTGAATTTTGAAGATCCTAAAAAAGAGGGGAAGGCTGGGACGAACATCTTTATACACGCAGAGATGCTCGAACGCCATTATAAACGACCAGGAGTTAGGGTGCAGCTGTGACGGAGCCACTTGCAAGGCTTTGAGAACACTTGCCGCAAAAGGGCTGAACGGCAGTCTAAGTCCCATCTCTTTAAAGACGAACTCATACATAGCAAAAGCCTGCCCGTCAAAAGACGAGCACACCCGTTCATCCTCCCCGGGTAAACGGGTCGACCAGTGTTTGGGCTCGTTTGCTCTCCTCTGCTCGACAGTGGTATGCAATTTAGGATCCTCGGGAGTAAGCGCCGAAGCTATTCCCCGGGGCTCAGGAGCAACCCAATCCAGTGCAGGATCAGTTATACAGTCGACCAACACAAATTTCTCCGGACCCTGCACTTCTACCACCTCCTCGGATTCTGACATTTTAAAACCTGAAATGCAGTAAAAACAAAGTGAATTCGATGATCAAATCCACCCTTTCACCGCAGTTCAAGTGAAAGGGCGCAAGATAGGACGAGGACGCTGTCCCCGACCAAAGCCCTTTTCAAATGGCAATCAAAATCAAACCGAGGAGGGTAAGGCAAATAAAAACGGGGAGATAAGCTCCCCGGCATGAAATTTCAACAACAAATTTCATGCAAAAATCCTCTAAGTAAAAAACGGGGAGGTAAGCTCCCCGGCATGAAATTTCAACAACAAAATTCATGCAAAAATTCTCTAAGTTGAAAACGGGGAGGCAAGCTCCCCGGCATATTCGAACTATCTAAAGTTTGAAACGGGGAAAGAAGCTCCCCATCACCTAACAAACCATCAAAGTTCGAAACGGGGAGGTAAGCTCCCCGGCACTAGTTATCTAACCTAGAGTTTCAAAAGGGAGGAAAGCTCCCCGGCACTAAAATTCATACGGTGCCCGGCACATTCATCCTAACGTTCATAAATTCAGAGCGTTCTTCATGCAAAAACCCAGAAAAACACATAAAAAGCTGGGTGGGAAAACAAAAATCGATCTAAGTAACAAAATTTGGAAGAATTACCTTGAATATGAAGAAAATCTGAAGAACGATCTGACAAGTAAGTTGAAACTTCAGAGAGAATATCCAGAATTACAATTGAAGAGAGAGAGTGAAAAGTGAAAATGAAATTCACTCTCCTCTATTTATAGATCAAGCCAGGAAAATGAAGAGACGCTTTGATCCAATGGTCCTTACACTCCCTCGTAAAAATCAAAGCAGTAAATGCGCCCTTTCACATTCCCAACAAACAATCCTCCTCGTTACTAACCTCCTCGTCATAGTAACGAGCAATAAAACCCCCTCGTTCCTAACCTCCTCGTCATAGTAACGAGCGATAAAGCCTCCTCGTTGCTAGCCTCTTCGTCATAGCAACGAGCGACAAGACTTCCTCGTCGCTATCTCTTCACCAGAGCAACAAGCAACATAGCAACAAGTAACAATTCTTTCTTGAAAATCATCTCCTCGTCATCGTTGCGAGCAACAATACTTCTCGTTGTTATCTCTTCGCTATAGCAACGAGCAACTATTCCATCTTGTGCAATATCTCCTCGCAGGAGATACGAGCAACACATACTTCCTCGTAACCATAACTACGAGCAAGATATTAAACATCCTCGAAAAATCGATTCGAGCAAAACATTGCAGATGCTTGCTACGAGCAAGGCTTTGACGAGCAACTTCCTCGTCCACTTTTGTTCAAGAGAGGTTGCAAGGAGATTTCCTTCTGCACTTGGGCACACATCTAAAGTCATCACTCCTATGCCTAGGAGCAACGACTTGGGGGGCTCCTGTTCTGGACTAGACTAATGCTAGTCCACCTAGACCCTCACAAAGTCCACATGGCTTGCCCAACCACCTCCATGTCAGCATGGCACAACCTCTCCACCAAGATAGGGTAAAATTACTACTCTACCCACTATCTAAGGGTAATATCTTGGCAGTCCCTCTTAATGGGCCTTGGCTAGTCCAGCCCACTAAGAGGACCTTTGGCCCAGAGCTGGGGGCTATAAATACTCTCCCTCATGGGAGAGCAAGGTGAACACTATTCATTATTACAATTACTCTCTCTCTCTCTAACTTCTCTCTAGTATCTCTCTTGCTCTCTTCCCTTACTGACTTAAGCATCGGAGCACCTGCAGGTACAACCCCCCCTCCGTGGACCATCTGCTCGGACCTGCTGTCTACCACCTGCTCAACGGACTTCCAGCTGGCCTTCTACCTGTTCTGATCTTAACTGTTGATCAGAACAGGTAGAAGGCCAGCTGGAAGTCCGTTGAGCAGGTGGTAGGCAGCAGGTCCGAGCAGATGGTCCACGGAGGGGGGGGTTGTACCTGCAGGTGCTCCGATGCTTAAGTCAGTAAGGGAAGAGAGCAAGAGAGATACTAGAGAGAAGTTAGAGAGAGAGAGAGTAATTGTAATAATGAATCGTGTTCACCTTGCTCTCCCATGAGGGAGAGTATTTATAGCCCCCAGCTCTGGGCCAAAGGTCCTCTTAGTGGGCTGGACTAGCCAAGGCCCATTAAGAGGGACTGCCAAGATATTACCCTTAGATAGTGGGTAGAGTAGTAATTTTACCCTATCTTGGTGGAGAGGTTGTGCCATGCTGACATGGAGGTGGTTGGGCAAGCCATGTGGACTTTGTGAGGGTCTAGGTGGACTAGCATTAGTCTAGTCCAGAACAGGAGCCCCCCAAGTCGTTGCTCCTAGGCATAGGAGTGATGACTTTAGATGTGTGCCCAAGTGCAGAAGGAAATCTCCTTGCAACCTCTCTTGAACAAGAGTGGACGAGGAAGTTGCTCGTCAAAGCCTTGCTCGTAGCAAGCATCTGCAATGTTTTGCTCGAATCGATTTTTCGAGGATGTTTAATATCTTGCTCGTAGTTATGGTTACGAGGAAGTATGTGTTGCTCGTATCTCCTGCGAGGAGATATTGCACAAGATGGAATAGTTGCTCGTTGCTATAGCGAAGAGATAACAACGAGAAGTATTGTTGCTCGCAACGATGACGAGGAGATGATTTTCAAGAAAGAATTGTTACTTGTTGCTATGTTGCTTGTTGCTCTGGTGAAGAGATAGCGACGAGGAAGTCTTGTCGCTCGTTGCTATGACGAAGAGGCTAGCAACGAGGAGGCTTTATCGCTCGTTACTATGACGAGGAGGTTAGTAACGAGGAGGATTGTTTGTTGGGAATGTGAAAGGGCGCATTTACTGCTTTGATTTTTACGAGGGAGTGTAAGGACCATTGGATCAAAGCGTCTCTTCATTTTCCTGGCTTGATCTATAAATAGAGGAGAGTGAATTTCATTTTCACTTTTCACTCTCTCTCTTCAATTGTAATTCTGGATATTCTCTCTGAAGTTTCAACTTACTTGTCAGATCGTTCTTCAGATTTTCTTCATATTCAAGGTAATTCTTCCAAATTTTGTTACTTAGATCGATTTTTGCTTTCCCACCCAGCTTTTTATGTGTTTTTCTGGGTTTTTGCATGAAGAACGCTATGAATTTATGAACGTTAGGATGAATGTGTCGGGCACCGTATGAATTTTAGTGCCGGGGAGCTTTCCTCCCTTTTGAAACTCTAGGTTAGATAACTAGTGCCAGGGAGCTTACCTCCCCGTTTCGAACTTTGATGGTTTGTTAGGTGATGGGGAGCTTCTTTCCCCGTTTCAAACTTTAGATAGTTCGAATATGTCGGGGAGCTTGCCTCCCCGTTTTCAACTTAGAGAATTTTTGCATGAATTTTGTTGTTGAAATTTCATGCCGGGGAGCTTACCTCCCCGTTTTTATTTGCCTTACCCTCCTCGGTTTGATTTTGATTGCCATTTGAAAAGGGCTTTGGTCGGGGACAGCGTCCTCGTCCTATCTTGCGCCCTTTCACTTGAACTGCGGTGAAAGGGTGGATTTGATCATCGAATTCACTTTGTTTTTACTGCATTTCAGGGTTTAAAATGTCAGAATCCGAGGAGGTGGTAGAAGTGCAGGGTCCGGAGAAATTTGTGTTGGTCGACTGTATAACTGATCCTGCACTGGATTGGGTTGCTCCTGAGCCCCGGGGAATAGCTTCGGCGCTTACTCCCGAGGATCCTAAATTGCATACCACTGTCGAGCAGAGGAGAGCAAACGAGCCCAAACACTGGTCGACCCGTTTACCCGGGGAGGATGAACGGGTGTGCTCGTCTTTTGACGGGCAGGCTTTTGCTATGTATGAGTTCGTCTTTAAAGAGATGGGACTTAGACTACCGTTCAGCCCTTTTGCGGCAAGTGTTCTCAAAGCCTTGCAAGTGGCTCCGTCACAGCTGCACCCTAACTCCTGGTCGTTTATAATGGCGTTCGAGCATCTCTGCGTGTATAAAGATGTTCGTCCCAGCCTTCCCCTCTTTTTTAGGATCTTCAAAATTCAACGCAAGCCGACGAAGGAAGTAGGACGAGCACCTCGTCAAAACTGGGTTTCGTTGAAGCATCACGAGGATGTCAAACTTTTTAAGATGTTCGTGGACTCCATTAAGGATTTTAAGGAGAGGTATTATATCGTCCGGCCAGAGTCTCCTTCTGCCCGGGAGAGTTTAATGGACCTTGAGGAAGATATAGACGAGCAAGGTGTTGCTCGTAAGGATGCCAGCGGGCAAGTCATACTTCGGGCAGTTCCTAAGTTCCCGTTGAGCTGGTCGTACACCCACTTCCATAAGGAGCCTAAGGAGTATACAACTGGGGATGCAGATTTGTCTCCCGAGGACAAGGCTGCCTTTGAGAGTTTGAAGGCCTTTGTGGCCGGTTTTACTCCAGGGGTCTGGACGACTCGTAAGGGAGTTATAATAAGGGACGAACACGGGGAGCCGAGGACCTCTCCTCGATATATTAATACTAGGACCCTCCTCAAGTGCAAAAATGCCGGGGAGGTTAAATTGTGTTTGGGTATTGTTTCCTTTCTTTTTAACTTAGAAAAATTTCTGTTATTGTTGTATGTATTCCTCGTCCTTTATTTAACTTGCTCGTCATATGTTTGCAGACAAAATGGAGACCATTGCTGAGCGGATGTTGAAGGCTAAGCAAAATGAGGAGGCGAGCAAGTCTGGCCAGTCGAAGAAGAAAACTGTTGCCAGAGCTTCCCAGGAGGTGAGGCCGGGGACCCCCTTCGTGCAGGTTATAGGAACCTCGGTGGGAGTTTCGGATACCCCTACTTCCTCGGTTCGTCCACCTCCGGCAAAGAGATTTAGAGAAGAGGAAGCCGATGAAACTCCTACGGGCATGGGCGCATGCAGCAAGTTTCCAGTTCCCCGGTGCTACACGGTGGAGAAATTTTTTGAAAAGTATCCTCCTGAGGTCTTTGATGCCGAGCGGTCAGCAATTCTTGACCAGGAGCCAGAGGTCCGTAAGCAGCAACATGCTCGTGACATGGCTGCTATGGTGCGAATGATCTCGAGCTCCCTTGTCCTTGGTGACGAGCGGGAGTCTCTACTCGAGCAGCTGAACAATGCCCGGACCAGGCACGAGCGAGCCAAAAGTCGGATCAACCAGCTCAAGATTGATGTGGATGATCTCAAGGAGAAGCAGAAACGTTGGGGTGACAAGGTGGAGGAGCACCGTCAAAGGAGAGAGGAGTTGGATGCTGCTCGGGCTGAGATTGAAAGGCTTACTGCTGCTATGGTGCCGGGCGAGAACGAGCACAAGGCTGCCGAGGGCTTGACTACCCGAGCAGACTTGGTCAAGGTGTTTGCTCAGTTGTCCCATGACTTTGTTGAGGGCACTGAGTATGCTTTTGATAATGCCATTCAGCAAATCAAGCTCCTCAACCCTGATGTGGATTTGGTGACCCGGTGAATGCATGTGAACGGGGAGGTCAAAGATGGCCAGATTGTTATCCCTGCTGGCCTAGCCGTCTCTGATGACGAGGAGGATGATGCTGAAGTGGTGCACGAGGAAGATCATGGAGACGAGCAGGGTGATGGGCACGAGCAGGAGGATAGGTGCGAGGAGTAGATGTCCCTGGCTTTTCTATTGTAATTTGTTTTGTCTTTTTGAATTTTGGGGCCTTTGAGCCATGGTTTGTAATATTGGAACAAGTGGGCTTTTGTCCCCGTTTTATTTTTATGACAATTCCGGGCAGGTGCCCGTTTATTTATCTATGCTTGTCTATAACTGCTCGTCTATACCTGCTCGTATGTATGTTTCCTCGTCTTTTAACTTAGAAATTTTTATGAAATTTTGTTGTTTAAAATTTCAACCGGGGAGCCTCCCCGTCTCTTAACTTAGAAAATTTTACGAAATTTTGTTGTTTAAAATTTCAACCGGGGAGGTCTGGTCCCTACTTTTAACTTAGCAAAATTTTATGCTAATTTCTTGCTCAAAATCTGAGCCGGGGAGCTTGTCCCCATTTTAAACTTAACGAAATTTGCTGTTTAAACTTCGTGGCGGGGAGCTTATCTCCCCGTTATTGAGGTGCTCGTCTGGGCATGCTGGTATGCTCATTCGAGCAAATTGGTGTGCTAAGTTTTGCCTGTTTATTTTTATGCATGTTTTGTATGCTTATCATATTTTTGCATGTATGAATGCTGCGCTCGTTGTTATTTTGCCGGGGAGGTTTCCCCTGCTTGATACTGAGCATGTTTTATTGAGGGTAGTTTCCTCTGTTTTGACTTAAACAGTTTAGGGAACTGTATAAGCACTTAGAGTTGTTTCTAAGTTACGCGAATACGAGCACGCTAGTGTACCTTTCTTCGCAACCTGAACCTCCCATCGCGAGCTGGGTGCTAGGTCGTGGCACGGGGACGATGGGCTCGTTTCGAGAGTTATCCTCGTCTAGCAGGAGTTCCATTTCCCTTATGGTGAATTAGTTCCCCTGCTATGGTTTTAGATGAGCACGTGTGCCATGGTGCCCTCCGTTGTTTAAGGTGCTCGACTCGTTGTGTTCTGAAGTGCGAGCAGCCTTTTTTGGTGTGGCAATAACTTAGCTGTAATATTGTTTCAATTTCTGGGCATTCCATGGTCGAGGAAGTTTCTTTCCTCGAAGGTCCTCGAGATAGTATGCACCATTTTCTGTTTTGTCAATGACGCGGTATGGTCCTTCCCAATTGGGTGCAAGTTTGCCGCCCTGGGAATCTGCATTGCGTCTTAGGACGAGGCTTCCCACTTCGAATTCTCTTTTGATGACTTTGGTGTCATGCCGGGCAGCTATTTTCTGCTTCAGGGTGGCCTCCTTTAAGGAAGCTCCTGTTCGAATTTCTTCGACGAGGTCAAGCTCCTCTCGAAGTGCTTCGTCATTTTGCTCCTCGTCTAGAGGTTGCTCAGTCCGACGAGATGGTTCCCCAATCTCTACGGGGATAACTGCCTCCGTTCCATATACCATTCGGAAGGGGGTCTCTCCGGTTGTGGAGTGTGGGGTTGTTCGATAGGCCCAGAGTACATTGTCAAGCTCTTCGACCCATTTCTTTTTGTTTTGGTCGAGTCTTCTTCGTAACCCTCTCAGGATTACTCTGTTGGCTGCTTCAGCTTGCCCGTTGGTTTGGGGGTGCTCGACCGATGTGAAGTGTTGTTTGGTGCCCAGGGCAACAAGGAATGCTTGAAAATCTTTGTCTGTAAACTGTGTTCCGTTGTCTGTGACTACCACCTGTGGTATTCCGAATCTAGCTAGCACATTTCTTTTGAAGAAGCGCAGGATTCTGAGCGATGTGATGTCGGAGAGGGGTTCGGCTTCCACCCACTTTGTGAAGTAGTCCACTGTTACTATTAGGTAGCGATTTTGATAAAGTCCTTTGGTAAAAGGACCAAGTAAGTCCATGCCCCACCAGGCGAAGGGCTAGGGGGAAGACAAAGATTTTAGTTCTTGAGGGGGAGCTAAGTGCATATCCCCATGCCTTTGGCATTTGTCACATTTTTTTACGTGGTCTTTGGCGTCCTGTTGCATAGTAGGCCAATAGTATCCTGCTCGTAGGGCTTTCCTGGCAAGTGATCTCCCTCCCAGGTGCTGGGCGTTAATGCCCTCGTGGACTTCGCGCAGGATGTAATCTGTTGTGTCCTCGTCCACACATTTTAGGAGAGGAATGGAAAATCCTCTCCTGTATAATTTTCCGTCGAGGATGACGTAGGAGCAGGCTCTTCGTCTGACTACAGCTGCTTGTTTCTGGTCGTCAGGGAGAGTTCCGTGCTCGAGGAAGTTGTACACTGGAGTCATCCAACAGTCTTTATCGCCAATGACGTTTATGTCCACAACCTTGTTTGGTTTTTCTATGCTTGGACGAGGGAGTATCTCTTGGATGACAGATTTGTTTCCGCCCTTCCTTTTTGTGCTTGCCAGCTTGGACAGGATATCTGCCCTTTTGTTGTGTTCGCGGGGAACATGTAATATTTCAACAGAGTTGAACTTTGTGATCTTTTCCTTTACTAGCACTAGGTATTCAGAGAGGTTATCATTTTTGGTCTGATACTCTCCTAGCACCTGCGAGGCGACTAGTTGTGAGTCTGTGTAGATTTTTATCTCCTTGGCTTGAACGTCCTCGGCCAAACGTAGTCCAGCGAGGAATGCTTCATATTCTGCTTGGTTGTTTGAAGTTGGGAAGGATAGTGCTAGGGACACCTCGATTAGTAAGCCATTCTCATTTTCAAGAATGATGCCTGCACCTGCTCCTGTGGCGCTTGATGCTCCGTCCACAAAGATTGTCCATTTATCTGCTCCGTCCACTGTAGGGGAGGAGCTCGTCATCTCTGCGACGAAGTCAGCTAGGACTTGGGCTTTTAGAGCTTTTCTGCTCTCGTAACGAATGTCGAATTCTGAGAGTTCGAGGGACCATTTGAGCATCCTGCCAGCCATATCTGGTCGACCAAGCAAAGATTTGATTGGTTGGTCTGTTCGGACCACAACTGTATGAGCCAAGAAATAATGTCTTAGTCTCCTCGCAGCATAAACTAGTGCAAGGGCTATTTTTTCAATTTGTTGGTACCTTAGTTCAGGACCCTGCAAGGCTTTGCTCGTAAAGTATACTGGTTTCTGCCCTTCGTTTGTCTCACGAATAAGAGCTGCACTTACAGCCTCTGAGGCGACGGAAAGGTACAGGTATAATACCTCCTCGTTATTTGGTCGTGAGAGGACAGGTGGCTCTGATAAGGCCTTTTTCAAATGTTGGAGAGCTTGCTCGCACTCATCTGTCCATTCGAAGACTGCTTCTTTCTTTAGTAATTTGAAAAAGGGAAGTGCATGTTGTGCTGATTTGGATACAAATCTGGAAAGCGATGTTAGCATTCCATTAAGAGTTTGTATGGACTTCTTATCGCTCGGAGTGGGGAGCTCGGCAAAAGCTCTGCACTTGTCAGGGTTGGCTTCAATTCCTCGCTCGGTTAGGTAAAACCCCAGGAATTTTCCTGCTCGGACCCCGAAGGTGCACTTCTCTGGATTGAATCTCATTTTGTATTTCCTGGCCTGCTCGAACACCTTTCGAAGGTGCACGACATGGTCGAGTTCCTCGGGGGATTTTACGATCATGTCGTCCATGTAAACCTCGAGCATGTCTCCTATTTGTCCTCGGAAGACTTTGTTCATCATTCGCTGGTATGTGGCTCCTGCATTTTTGAGACCGAAGGGCATTACGTTGTAGTAATAGTTGCCCGACTCAGTAATGAAAGCTGTTTTTTCTCTATCTGCCACTGCCATTGGAATTTGGTTATAACCTGAATAAGCATCCATAAAAGATAACAATTTAAAGCCAGAAGAATTATCAACAAGTCTATCAATGCAAGGTAAGGGATAAGAGTCTTTAGGGCAAGCCCTGTTAAGATCGGTATAGTCACAACACATCCTCCACTTTCCATTAGATTTTTTGACAAGTACAACGTTGGACAGCCAGGTTGTATACCTGGCCTCCGAAATGAAATTTGCCTCTAAGAGGTCTTTTACAGCTTTTTCTGCAGCCTCCGATTTCTCAGGAGACTGCCTACGCCTACGTTGTACAATGGGAAGTGCAGCAGGATCAATAGTCAGCTGGTGACATGCTATGTTGGGGTCCAAGCCGGGCATCTCGGAAGCGTGCCAGGCGAACAGATCAGCATTTTCCTTCAAGCAGGCTTCAAGTTGCTTCCTAGCAAGTTCGGGGAGCCCAGTCCCAATCTTCACTGCCCTGCTCGGGTCTTCTCCGAAGGGCATCAGCTCGAACTCCCCGTCTGGAACTGGACGACGGTGCTCTTGGCTTGCCTCGTCGTCTTCCTTCTTCTCTTTGCGGAGCTTCTTCTCATCCTTGTTTTCCTGTTTGGAGAAGCGGCTGTCGAGGTCGATGGAGCTGATTTCTGGCAAGGGCAGGGAAGTTTTTGCCTTGGACTTCTTGGACTCGGGGAGCTGCCCGATATATTCATTTCCTTTGGAGGACGCATTGAAGACTCTCCTTGCAGCTTCAATGTCTCCATGCAGTGTCGCAACTTGGCCTTTGTGAGTATAATACTTCATCTTGAGGTGGGCAGTTGAAGGGACAGCCATTAAGTCAGCAATAGCTGTCCGGCCCAGGATGCACTGGTAGAGAGAAGGGCAGTCTACTACCAGGAATTTCACTTTGATGGTTTTCGAAGTTTCTTCAGAGCCAACGGTGACTAGCAGGTCTACATATCCCCATGGCTTAGTTGTTGCTCCATTAAATCCGGAGAGATCATATCCAAAGTAAGGGGTGAGGTAGGTCTCATCTAGTTGCAGAGTCTTGAAAAGTTGGGAATACATGATATCACAGGAGCTTCCTTGGTCGACCAGTACCCTGCGGACGTCCATATTTGCCATGTCCACTCTGATGAGCAGGGGTATCTGGGAGTTTGCAGTTCCACCGGGCAGCTCTTCCATATAGAAGGCTAAGGGCTTTGATTGCCCTCTCGGTTTATCCAAAGTTGCATTCAGGTTGGAGGAGCCATCTATCAATTCTTCAAATTTTCTCTTGATGGATCCCACAGTCTGTTTGTCAAAACCTCCACAAGAGATAACCATAGCTTGGGCAAGTGCGTCCCATTTGTTCAGTGTGGGAGCAACATAGGTGTCGTCCAAGTAGTCAGGGACAAAGAAGTCTTCAGGTCTGGAGATGGCAAGGGCAACTGGCTTGTGCCCGGATTTTTCTGGTGCAGCTTCTTCGGTGTTGCTGGTCTCAGCAGCTTCTGCCCGGGGAGCATTGCCCCTCTTGACGTATTGTTTGATTTGCCCATTTCTAATCAAAATTTCAATGGCGTCTTTCAATTGGATGCAGTCGTCAGGTAGAACAGCCAACCTGCTCCGTTATGGGCAATTGGATGCAGTCGGCGCCACTGATCTTAACTGTTGATCAGAATAGGTAGAAGGCCAGCTGGAAGTCCGTTGAGCAGGTGGTAGGCAGCAGGTCCGAGCAGATGGTCCACGGAGGGGGGGGTTGTACCTGCAGGTGCTCCGATGCTTAAGTCAGTAAGGGAAGAGAGCAAGAGAGATACTAGAGAGAAGTTAGAGAGAGAGAGAGTAATTGTAATAATGAATCGTGTTCACCTTGCTCTCCCATGAGGGAGAGTATTTATAGCCCCCAGCTCTGGGCCAAAGGTCCTCTTAGTGGGCTGGACTAGCCAAGGCCCATTAAGAGGGACTGCCAAGATATTACCCTTAGATAGTGGGTAGAGTAGTAATTTTACCCTATCTTGGTGGAGAGGTTGTGCCATGCTGACATGGAGGTGGTTGGGCAAGCCATGTGGACTTTGTGAGGGTCTAGGTGGACTAGCATTAGTCTAGTCCAGAACAATAATCTTATCTGTTCTAAGTGGAAAGAAATAACACCAATTCTCAAAACTCGAAAATAGCAAGTACTATTCAAAGATACCCACTCTAGTTTATAAATTATGTTCAAAGTCAGAGTATTACAGCCCTATATCTACAAAAAAAAAAAAAAAAAACGCGCTATTTACAACCTCCGCGGATGGTTTTGCGGGAGTTTTGAAAACCGCCGCTTATTAGAATCCAATAGTAAATATGCGGGGGATTCGGATGAGCGTTGGTATCCTGTTCAAACTGCGGCGGTTGGGTTTGCGGAGGTTTCAAACCCCCGCACATGGTTAAATATGTGTAAAAAAAATATCACAACCAAAACTTTGATTACAAATATAATCTCAGTGACATAAAAATTAAACACTTACCAAAATAAGTATCAAATTTTAAACAACCTTATAAAAAGCACTAATTGAAAGTTAAAACGAAATTATATATAGAGAAGCCTAATGTGGAAAGGAAGTATGCTCCTTGTCTGAGTGTGCAAATAAGAGGCAGCAAGAATATAGAGAAGCCTAATATGAACTTTGTTCTAAAACTGTTAAGGTTGCAGAACTGAAGAAAACTAATGCCTCCAGCACCTACAAATGATGAATGAAAATTGAATCATTATATGGTGGTGTGTCTTCTAAGTATCATAATAAATAAAAGTATATATAACCTGTATGAGTTTATCTTAAATCAAACATACCAACATAAGCAAAGAATAAGCAGTACAGGGCAGCAACAATTGCAGGTGGGATAGATGCGAAAACTGTTCCAAATTTTCCTAAATCATGAAAGAAATGTTAGTAATTACAAATCAAATTACAAACTTATCGTGTTTAACTGACTCACCTAAAATTGAAGAGAAAATCATGAATACAGCAGATATCTGCACAACTCTTCGACTGCCAACACGTGTCAAAGCCAATAGACCTGCATTTTCTCTGTTGGGAAAACAAATAAAAATCACTTTGATTCCTTACGTTAACAAAAAAGTAGTGCTTGATTGCTTAGTAAAGAATACAAACAGAATAATTTCAGCCTTACACAGACACGGACGATCCACTAATTGTTCCAAACAATTCTGATAACAGAATGCCGACTCCCTAACAAGCATAAATAAGATACTTGAAAGTGAAAGTTCTACTTGATTACTAGGTGAAAATCATCATTACAGTCAAATCAATTATGAACTTTTACCATTATTAGTTATCACGATTATCATTTATAAAGCAAGATTTAGTCATATATTCGTACCTGCCAACCAATACCCTGACTAAGAATAGAAGGCAGTAATGGTGTTGCACTTGCATACCTATATACAGCAATGAAAGCTCCACTAGACTGTGAACCAAAAAGACAGAATATACAATTTAAGAAAATCATTTTCACAAGAAAGAATAACAATTAATCAGAAACCAAATCCTATTCCAATTTTAAAAAGAGAATATCTTCAGAAAGATAGATGTAACATATATCCACTTGAGTGAGAGAAAGCTTTCCAATAAGGGCAAAAATGCACTCTAGTCAAAATAGTACCATTGTATACTTGAATTGAAATTATAAAAATATATATTTGAAAAAGAGAAAATCAATGAATGGATATAATTCAATCTCATTCGCTAAAGTATAAAGACACTACGTGGATGCAACTTGAAGGAACTCTGCCTGGGACACAAATACTAGAAAATAAGCTCCGGCAGACCAATCCCTATACACTTAGCAACCTACACCCACACAAGCATCAATGTTGAAATTTTAGTTGATCAATGTTGAAATTCTAGTTGATCAATGTTGAACATGACCAGTGTAAGTGTAAATACGAGTAAAAGGCTTAGCCCAGGAAAACCAATGGAACTCGTGTCACCATCCAATCACAGATACGGTAAAGCTCTAGTTCCACTCTTTACCACAGTCACTGTAAACAAAAACCAATTTCCAATAACCATCTGAAATTCAAAAGGTTATCAAAATTTTCATCTTTATTACCTTCGCAATAAGTGAATTTGAGCAGGAGTTAACAAGAGTTAAAGGCTGCTAAGAGTTACCAGGTTTGCCAATTGTTTGACACCAAACATTATTAACTTGAAAACCAATCACAAACTCAATCCTGATTCAAAATTAAACTGAACTATTGATCTATAAAAAATGTAAACATTATTTAACATCTTCCAAGCAAAATCATGTTAACACAACATTATAATAACTCGCCGTTCTCATGGCATGACTGAAACTTCTTTGAGAAACAACTGTTCAAATAATGCCATCATATGTATGATTTGATGGCTGCAAGCCAAGATTTTGCATCTAAATAGAGAAAGGCCCTTTAATATATTAGAAGACAATATTTTAATGTGTCGTATAGTAATAAAATTCCCTTGTATTCTAATAAAGGCATTCATTACACTCATGCTGAAACAAAATTAAGAAACAAATTGAGAAATAATTGTCTAGTACTTGATTTGTATCAGATATACTACTTTTTAGGTCCAATATCTGTGGTATGAGAAATAATTAAGAACTAGTACTTGCTTTGAGAAATTAAGAAATAAATTGAGAAATAATTGTCTAGTACTTGCTTTGCATTAGAGTAACAATTTATATGTTGCCAATTTATTTTTGTGCATATAAGAAAAAAAAATATAACAGAAGAGTACCTACATGCTTAAATATGCTATACTGTATTGATATCATTATCATGAAAACAATGATAACAGAAGAGTACCTACATGCTTAAATATGCTATACTGTATTGATATCATTATGATGAAAGCAATGAAAATGTTTCTTTTGAAACAGAAACTTTAAGGCCCCGTTGACTTTATGAAAACATTTTCTAGTTGCATTTTCAAAATATGTTCATTTTAACTTGCCAATAAGATGTGGGACTCTCTTGAAGAGAACCATTGTGATGGAAAGAAGATAAAATGTTAAGTAGTGATTTATATTTGAAATAATGAATTATTTTTGGCATTTTCATTGTTCCAAAAAAAGCACACAATTTGTCTACTTCAAGAGTAATCTTCAGTCAAAAAAAAAAAAGAGTCTCTTATCACCATGTTAGCAAATTAAAGTGAACACAAATTTTAGAAAATGCTTTCACTTTTCGCACAGTAAATAGGGTCTCAGCTACTTCAGAAAAGAGGAATAGAAGATTTACCATATTTGTAGCTTCTTCAACTTGGTAATCGCAGCTATATGTACTGGTATGGAGGAGTGGAGACCTGATATCAATTTATACAAAATCTTTTCCTCTTGACACGATTCTTGCGAAAGATCTACAAAACAGAAACCTTTCTTGTTATAAAATATACACACCAACAAAGCTTGGAGATTTTGCATAATACTGCAGACATCAGTTTTGGTTCCTCTTCTACGATATTGATCGGTTTCAAGATATCTTTCACTCAAGATATAAATCATAAAAACAAACTAATATTCACGTCACAAGCAACAAACTAGATATAAGATTATTGTTTCCGAAGACAACTTACATTTGGGGCAGTTCTCAGAGTAGACAACATCTCATATCCTTCTTGCAGATGGAGTGGTGTAACCAGTATATCTTTCAGGATTCAGTTGAAGACTCACATATGTCATCTCACCTTTAAATGCAACCATTTAGACAATCATTTTTCTAAAAATAAGTTTAAAACATTATAGGATGATGATTTAATTGGATATGTATCAGTGTAAAAATAAATTATTCACATGGTGCTACTAATTACCTCTTTAAAAGGTAAACTTAAAAGTTACTTATGATAAACTACAATGATAAACATAAATTATTCACATTTGAACTAGTATACAATCAACGTAGCGCACCATTGTCTGCCTCATCATTATTCGTCCATGGATTATCTATTTTTGTCCATCCTTTGAAAGCTTTACTATCCAACGTACGGTCAACAGCTCCATCGGGTTTTCCTTCTTGACAGATAAGATCATTGAATGGAAGGTGTTTAGGCTTCTTAAATGACTCCGGGAACTCGCCTTCTGGACATTGGCATACACTACAGTCCCGCAACCGGCACATACGATCATCAGGCCAAAAAGGGCAGTCACACCTACAGAAAATTTCATCTGCTAATCTTTAGCGCAGAAGAAACACACGAGGGTTGACAAAAGGGGAAAAAATCAGTAATTTCCCTATCTAAGATTCAGCCCCAATTCTTTTGAAATATAGAATTTTTCCATCAAAGAAACAATAAGCATGTTCTCAATATCATGTTAAGAATGGGTAATACAAGGGACAAAGGACTAGGAAAAAATATAAAATAACATGTTGAAAGCATAAAGGATTGAGAACAAAACACCAAAGTGATTTCACAGCAAGAGATAAGTTAAACGAGTTGCATATAAACTCAACCATTTCCATAGGCATGATGATTTGACCAAGACCACCCATAAACCCTAATCTGACCAACATAAACCCAATACTACTTTATAACAATAACAATAAAACAGCCATAAGCATAAGCTAATAGTGTATGAATAAGTAATGAGACTGCAAATAATAAACAAATAAGAAACAATCAATAAACCGGATAATCAAAATAGAGTACAAAAATACATTTAACCTACTTATGGAATGTCATAGGGCACCAATAGATCGTAAAATACAATACGAATAGGTTAAAATCAATTTTCTACATTTCATCAGCAAGCAAAGAAACACATAGTGAGCATCAGCAATCAGAAATACTAAACACTACTGATTGAAGAAATCGAATCAAAAAATAAACAAACCTAAAAAAACAGTTAACAAAACGAACTGATTCTAATCAAAAACAAAGAAATAAAATTAATCTACGGATGTAAAAATATCAAGCATTGATAACAAATTCAGATCAAACAAATCCTCATACTGTTACCTTGATATAAGGGTGGAATACATAGGAGAATGTGAAGATAATACCAATCTTGTAAATATCAGGGCTTCGATCTTCAAATTTGAGGTAGATAATTTGTCCTGAAAAGAAAAATAATGACAAAATATAGATCAAGCACCATTGCCACTTCACTTTGATACTAGGTGGATCCCATTACCGAAAAAATAACCATGCATAGAAAATTAACTTACATCTTTTGATCGTGGGAGTGTTGATTCAATCTCCTTGGATTCAAGACTATACAGATATTTGTATAACTTCATAATTTTTTTTAATTGTTGCAGTATTTGTTCCTTTTTTCAACTCCATTTGTCCCTTTTGAATTAAAGGGCCTATATTAGAATGTGACTTGTAAAGCTTTAAGAAAGAACAAAAAAGCACAAAGGAGATTACTCTACATCAGGGAAAAACACAAGACGGTCTACTCATGCATCGAAAACAAAATTGAGCAATGAATTTTAGCGACTCATATGATGATAAATTGAGCAATGTACCATAACAAACATCAAATAGTAATGAGGATAATTTAGAAAAAAAAATTAGAGATTCAGAATCTGGTTGTACTTTAATGGTTGCTTGAACAAGGCATTAGAGGCTACCAAATCATAGGACTGTATTATTTCAACTGGAAGGTTTTCTTGTGCAAGGATGGGAACTAGATCTAAAACCTGTAAAAAAGAAAATAGAAAGGTTAACGGCATACTCAAAAGCATTCCAAATCACATAAAAACATGTGTTCAGCGTAAGGGTTCAGATTAAGAGTGAGGGGTTACTGGCAAAACGGGATAAACAAACCTATTGGAAATTGAGCATGAAATTCAAAAACCAACAATAAATAAAATGAAATTGGCATTGAATTTGTAACAAGAGAGAACCAATTCGGATTTAGGGTTCATATGAATATTAGGGTTTGGATGAAATTGAAAACTATGCAATTTGGAGATGAAATCAGAAAATTAACAGGTGGAATTTGAAACGAACATATATGAAATTAGGGAATAGGAATTCATGGACCAAATATTATGGACAATGAGAGAGAAGAGATCAAAGAAAAGGGAAACTCACCATGAGGAAAAATGACGGCGACAATTTGCTTTCTCGTTTCGGTGAAAGAATCTAAAAAATTGAAAGGGAAAGAGAGATTCTTATATTGGTTTTGTGGATTTGAAGAATTTAAATCGAAGCAAGAAATGGATGCAGAAGAAAAACGGTGGCTAGCGAGAGAGATAAAGAAAGGAAGAGGAGAAGGTGATTTTGTTCGTTCATCCTCTGAACCTCTTTGCGTGGAAAAAGGAATTCGTTCAATTCAAATTCAATTCTTTCTGTTTTCTATTTGGTTTGTAATAGTATCCGGATCCGGGTAAAAATGAGCCCACAAAAATAAACATTTTAATATTTAAATTTTCATAATTATCAAATAAATAAATAAATAAATAAATGCTTAATAAATCACACCAACAAATAAGTTTGTCTTTAAAAATGTCATTTTTTAATTTGCGTACAAATTATAATAACTAGTGGCCGTTCTGTGCCCGTCTGTGTGGCCCAATTTTATGAAAATAAAATGTATTAAAAAATGTAAATGATTTGATGAAAATAAAAAAGTATATAAGTTACTTTTTGTTTGAGAGAGGAAGTTACTAAAATAGAAGTTAAAAAAATGTGGAAGTTAAGAAGAAATTAAAAAAAAAAAAAAAAAAAAAAAAACTGTTATGGGTATTATGGGAATTACAGAAAAAGGCTACACCAAAATTTGAGTATTCCCATAATGTAATTTAATTCAAAATTCCAAATAAAATTTAATTTAAGACCAAACTATCAATTTTAGAACGAATAATGTAAAGTTTAATTTGATGAAAATATAGAGATCAAATATATATTTAAATTTTGTCATATATATAAATTTAATTTAATTATAAAACCAACTTAACACATTTTAAATAATAATTGTTAGTATGAAACTTCACCTACATCTAAAAAATAGATATATTATAGTGAATTTATAATACTCAACTAATTATTATGATATTACTTGTACTGTTGTTTGATAGATATAATTTCAAAACAAAAATCAATCAGAATGTTAATACCAAAGAAAATATGTACCACTGAATAATTCATGCATCTTTGTTATATATTTCAATTGTCTTATTTAAATTTTTTTAATTTCATCTTCCTTATTTTTTTACTCATAATTTCATCTTTCTATCATTTTATCTTCATTATCATATACAATTTCTTATGAAATTCTTAATTTCATGTGAACAAAAATTTCGTTTAAAAAATATTGACTTCAAAACCATGGACAAATGAAAGTTTTTTTATTAAAAATTCACATTCACAAATTTTCATAGTACCAAAACGACTTGCTGACATAGTTGAAAATTATGAACTCTCTAAAATGTTAACTTTGTATCTGAGTGTTAATTGTTGTCTCAAACCAAATGATTAAAATCTAGTATATTATTCAATTGAAGCGAGACATGAGCCTTATTCAAATAGGGTAAAATCTAGTGACATCAATCAATCACTTAATAATACCACAAATATTTTATAGACATAAACTAACATACATAAACAATGCTAGACCAAAAATGAATTTCTCGTCAGGCTTGAATGTATTTGTAAATAACATGGGGGAACCCTTTGCATTGAACTTGAGAAACAATAACAGTAAAATCTAAAATGCCATTAAAATCTGAAATTTAGTCATGGATAGAATAAGAGTAAATCCTTGAAAATTGAAAAAGGGAGGGTCATCGCATCTCATATATAGATTAAAGATATATCACTATCATTTGAACAAAAACAAAAAAGCATTATCATTTGACAATATACTTTTGAATCTTTCATGTTACTCGATAGCTTTGAAGAGTAATTCCTGCAAGAATTGATACATAAGATCTACTCGCAAAGCAAAAGTGTTCCTGCACTAATTATTTAAAATAGGCAAATGCTAAATAGTGCCCCAGGACACTCTTTAAGCCCTTAAATAGTAAGTTTTTTTATAGATTTTTTATGGAAATGCGTAAAGTCAACGCATTGGAAATTGGAGTCTGTAATTTTTTGAATAAAAAGTTTCTTTTAATAGAATGCTTAAAGAGTGCCCCGAGGGCACTCGTTAGCAAGACCCATTAAAATTGGCCAAAACCCAAAAAAACGACTACAAACACTAAAATTGGCCAAAACCCATAAAAACGACCCTAAAATAGGCCAAAAACCATAAAAACGACTACAAACACTAAAATTGGCCAAAACCCATAAAAATGACCATAAAATAGGCCAAAACCCATAAAAACAACTACAAACACTAAAATTGGCCAAAAACCATAAAAACGACTACAAACACTAAAATTGGTCAAAAACCATAAAAACGTCCCTAAAATAGGCCAAAAACCATAAAAACGACTACAAACACTAAAATTGGCCAAAACCTTTAAAAATGACTACAAACACTAGAATTGGCCAAAACCCACAAAAACAACCCTAAAATAGGCCAAAACCCATAAAAACAACTACAAACACTAAAATTGGCCAAAAACCATAAAAACGACCCTAAGATAGGCCAAAAACCATAAAAACGACTACAAACACTAAAATTGTTCAAAAACCATAAAAACGACTACAAATACTAAAATAGGCCAAAAACCATAAAAACGACTACAAACACTAAAATTGGCCAAAACCCATAAAAACGACTACCAACACTAAAATTGGTCAAAAACCATAAAAACGTCCCTAAAATAGGCCAAAAACCTTAAAAACGCCTACAAACACTAAAATTGGCCAAAACCTTTAAAAACGACTACAAACACTAGAATTGGCCAAAACCCATAAAAACAACCATAAAATAGGCCAAAACCCATAAAAACAACTACAAACACTAAAATTGGCCAAAAATCATAAATACGACCCTAAAATAGGCCAAAAACCATAAAAACGACTACAAACACTAAAATTGTTCAAAAACCATAAAAACGACTACAAATACTAAAATAGGCCAAAAACCATAAAAACGACTACAAACACTAAAATTGTCAAAACCCATAAAAACGACTACAAACACTAAAATTGGCCAAAAGCCATAAAAATGACCCTAAAATAGGCCAAAAACCATAAAAACGACTACAAATACTAAAATAGGCCAAAAACCATAAAAACGACTACAAACACTAAAATTGGTCAAAAACCATAAAAACGACTACAAACACTAAAATTGGTCAAAAACCATAAAAACGACCCTAAAATAGGCCAAAAACCATAAAAACGACTACAAACACTAAAATTGGCCAAATCCTATAAAAACGACTACAAACACTAGAATTGGCCAAAACCTATAAAAACGACCCTAAAATAGGCCAAAACCCATAAAAACAACTACAAACACTAAAATTGGCCAAAAACCATAAAAACGACCCTAAAATAGGCCAAAAACCATAAAAACGACCCTAAAATAGGCCAAAAACCATAAAAACGACCCTAAAATAGGCCAAAAACCATAAAAACAACTACAAACACTAAAATTGTTCAAAAACCATAAAAACGTCCCTAAAATAGGCCAAAAACCATAAAAACGACTACAAACACTAAAATTGGCCAAAACCTTTAAAAACGACTACAAACACTAGAATTGGCCAAAACCCATAAAAACAACTACAAACACTAAAATTGGCCAAAAACCATAAAAACGACCCTAAAATAGGCCAAAAACCATAAAAACGACTACAAACACTAAAATTGTTCAAAAACCATAAAAACGACTACAAACACTAAAATAGGCTAAAAACCATAAAAACGACTACAAACACTAAAATTGGTCAAAAACCATAAAAACGTCCCTAAAATAGGCCAAAAACCATAAAAACGACTACAAACACTAAAATTGGCCAAAAACCTTTAAAAACGACTACAAACACTAGAATTGGCCAAAACCCATAAAAACAACCCTAAAATAGGCCAAAACCCATAAAAACAACTACAAACACTAAAATTGGCCAAAAACCATAAAAACGACCCTAAAATAGGCCAAAAACCATAAAAACGACTACAAACACTAAAATTGTTCAAAAACCATAAAAACGACTACAAATACTAAAATAGGCCAAAAACCATAAAAACGACTACAAACACTAAAATTGGTCAAAAACCATAAAAACGACTACAAACACTAAAATTGGTCAAAAACCATAAAAACGACTACAAATACTAAAATAGGCCAAAAACCATAAAAACGACTACAAACACTAAAATTGGCCAAAAACCATAAAAACGACTACAAACACTAAAATTGGTCAAAAACCATAAAAACGACCCTAAAATAGGCAAAAAACCATAAAAACGACTACAAACACTAAAATTGGCCAAATCCTATAAAAACGACTACAAACACTAGAATTGGCCAAAAACCATAAAAACGACCCTAAAATAGGCCAAAAACCATAAAAACGACTACAAAAACTAAAATTGGTCAAAAACCATAAAAACGACTACAAACACTAAAATTGGCCAAAAACCATAAAAACGACCCTAAAATAGGCCAAAAACCATAAAAACGACTACAAATACTAAAATTGGCCAAAAACCATAAAAACAACTACGAACACTAAAATTGGCCAAAAACCATAAAAACGACTACAAACACTAAAATTGGCCAAAAACCATAAAAACGACCCGAAAATAGGCCAAAACCCATAAAAACGACTACAAACACTAAAATTACAAACACTAAAATTGGCCAAAAACCATAAAAACGACCCTAAAATAGGCCAAAAACCATAAAAACGACTACAAACACTAAAATTGGTCAAAAACCATAAAAACGACTACAAACACTAAAATTGGCCAAAAACCATAAAAACGACTACGAACACTAAAATTGGCCAAAAACCATAAAAACGACCCTAAAATAGGCCAAAAACCATAAAAACGACTACAAACACTAAAATTGTTCAAAAACCATAAAAACGTCCCTAAAATAGGCTAAAAACCATAAAAACGACTACAAACACTAAAATTGGCCAAAACCTTTAAAAACGACTACAAACACTAGAATTGGCCAAAACCCATAAAAACAACCCTAAAATAGGCCAAAACCCATAAAAACAACTACAAACACTAAAATAGGCCAAAAATCATAAAAACGACTACAAATACTAAAATAGGCCAAAAACCATAAAAACGACTACAAACACTAAAATTGGTCAAAAACCATAAAAACGACTACAAACACTAAAATTGGTCAAAAACCATAAAAACGACCCTAAAATAGGCCAAAAACCATAAAAACGACTACAAACACTAAAATTGGCCAAATCCTATAAAAACGACTACAAACACTAGAATTGGCCAAAACCTATAAAAACGACCCTAAAATAGGCCAAAACCCATAAAAACAACTACAAACACTAAAATTGGCCAAAAACCATAAAAACGACCCTAAAATAGGCCAAAAACCATAAAAACGACCCTAAAATAGGCCAAAAACCATAAAAATAACTACAAACACTAAAATTGTTCAAAAACCATAAAAACGTCCCTAAAATAGGCCAAAAACCATAAAAACGACTACAAACACTAAAATTGGCCAAAACCTTTAAAAACGACTACAAACACTAGAATTGGCCAAAACCCATAAAAACAACTACAAACACTAAAATTGGCCAAAAACCATAAAAACGACCCTAAAATAGGCCAAAAACCATAAAAACGACTACAAACACTAAAATTGTTCAAAAACCATAAAAACGACTACAAACACTAAAATAGGCTAAAAACCATAAAAACGACTACAAACACTAAAATTGGTCAAAAACCATAAAAACGTCCCTAAAATAGGCCAAAAACCATAAAAACGACTACAAACACTAAAATTGGCCAAAAACCTTTAAAAACGACTACAAACACTAGAATTGGCCAAAACCCATAAAAACAACCCTAAAATAGGCCAAAACCCATAAAAACAACTACAAACACTAAAATTGGCCAAAAACCATAAAAACGACCCTAAAATAGGCCAAAAACCATAAAAACGACTACAAACACTAAAATTGTTCAAAAACCATAAAAACGACTACAAACACTAAAATAGGCTAAAAACCATAAAAACGCCTACAAACACTAAAATTGGCCAAAACCTTTAAAAACGACTACAAACACTAGAATTGGCCAAAACCCATAAAAACAACCATAAAATAGGCCAAAACCCATAAAAACAACTACAAACACTAAAATTGGCCAAAAATCATAAAAACGACCCTAAAATAGGCCAAAAACCATAAAAACGACTACAAACACTAAAATTGTTCAAAAACCATAAAAACGACTACAAATACTAAAATAGGCCAAAAACCATAAAAACGACTACAAACACTAAAATTGTCAAAACCCATAAAAACGACTACAAACACTAAAATTGGCCAAAAGCCATAAAAATGACCCTAAAATAGGCCAAAAACCATAAAAACGACTACAAATACTAAAATAGGCCAAAAACCATAAAAACGACTACAAACACTAAAATTGGTCAAAAACCATAAAAACGACTACGAACACTAAAATTGGCCAAAAACCATAAAAACGACCCTAAAATAGGCCAAAAACCATAAAAACGACTACAAACACTAAAATTGTTCAAAAACCATAAAAACGTCCCTAAAATAGGCTAAAAACCATAAAAACGACTACAAACACTAAAATTGGCCAAAACCTTTAAAAACGACTACAAACACTAGAATTGGCCAAAACCCATAAAAACAACCCTAAAATAGGCCAAAACCCATAAAAACAACTACAAACACTAAAATAGGCCAAAAATCATAAAAACGACTACAAATACTAAAATAGGCCAAAAACCATAAAAACGACTACAAACACTAAAATTGGTCAAAAACCATAAAAACGACTACAAACACTAAAATTGGTCAAAAACCATAAAAACGACCCTAAAATAGGCCAAAAACCATAAAAACGACTACAAACACTAAAATTGGCCAAATCCTATAAAAACGACTACAAACACTAGAATTGGCCAAAACCTATAAAAACGACCCTAAAATAGGCCAAAACCCATAAAAACAACTACAAACACTAAAATTGGCCAAAAACCATAAAAACGACCCTAAAATAGGCCAAAAACCATAAAAACGACCCTAAAATAGGCCAAAAACCATAAAAATAACTACAAACACTAAAATTGTTCAAAAACCATAAAAACGTCCCTAAAATAGGCCAAAAACCATAAAAACGACTACAAACACTAAAATTGGCCAAAACCTTTAAAAACGACTACAAACACTAGAATTGGCCAAAACCCATAAAAACAACTACAAACACTAAAATTGGCCAAAAACCATAAAAACGACCCTAAAATAGGCCAAAAACCATAAAAACGACTACAAACACTAAAATTGTTCAAAAACCATAAAAACGACTACAAACACTAAAATAGGCTAAAAACCATAAAAACGACTACAAACACTAAAATTGGTCAAAAACCATAAAAACGTCCCTAAAATAGGCCAAAAACCATAAAAACGACTACAAACACTAAAATTGGCCAAAAACCTTTAAAAACGACTACAAACACTAGAATTGGCCAAAACCCATAAAAACAACCCTAAAATAGGCCAAAACCCATAAAAACAACTACAAACACTAAAATTGGCCAAAAACCATAAAAACGACCCTAAAATAGGCCAAAAACCATAAAAACGACTACAAACACTAAAATTGTTCAAAAACCATAAAAACGACTACAAACACTAAAATAGGCTAAAAACCATAAAAACGCCTACAAACACTAAAATTGGCCAAAACCTTTAAAAACGACTACAAACACTAGAATTGGCCAAAACCCATAAAAACAACCATAAAATAGGCCAAAACCCATAAAAACAACTACAAACACTAAAATTGGCCAAAAATCATAAAAACGACCCTAAAATAGGCCAAAAACCATAAAAACGACTACAAACACTAAAATTGTTCAAAAACCATAAAAACGACTACAAATACTAAAATAGGCCAAAAACCATAAAAACGACTACAAACACTAAAATTGTCAAAACCCATAAAAACGACTACAAACACTAAAATTGGCCAAAAGCCATAAAAATGACCCTAAAATAGGCCAAAAACCATAAAAACGACTACAAATACTAAAATAGGCCAAAAACCATAAAAACGACTACAAACACTAAAATTGGTCAAAAACCATAAAAACGACTACAAACACTAAAATTGGTCAAAAACCATAAAAACGACCCTAAAATAGGCCAAAAACCATAAAAACGACTACAAACACTAAAATTGGCCAAATCCTATAAAAACGACTACAAACACTAGAATTGGCCAAAACCTATAAAAACGACCCTAAAATAGGCCAAAACCCATAAAAACAACTACAAACACTAAAATTGGCCAAAAACCATAAAAACGACCCTAAAATAGGCCAAAAACCATAAAAACGACCCTAAAATAGGCCAAAAACCATAAAAACAACTACAAACACTAAAATTGTTCAAAAACCATAAAAACGTCCCTAAAATAGGCCAAAAACCATAAAAACGACTACAAACACTAAAATTGGCCAAAACCTTTAAAAACGACTACAAACACTAGAATTGGCCAAAACCCATAAAAACAACTACAAACACTAAAATTGGCCAAAAACCATAAAAACGACCCTAAAATAGGCCAAAAACCATAAAAACGACTACAAACACTAAAATTGTTCAAAAACCATAAAAACGACTACAAACACTAAAATAGGCTAAAAACCATAAAAACGACTACAAACACTAAAATTGGTCAAAAACCATAAAAACGTCCCTAAAATAGGCCAAAAACCATAAAAACGACTACAAACACTAAAATTGGCCAAAAACCTTTAAAAACGACTACAAACACTAGAATTGGCCAAAACCCATAAAAACAACCCTAAAATAGGCCAAAACCCATAAAAACAACTACAAACACTAAAATTGGCCAAAAACCATAAAAACGACCCTAAAATAGGCCAAAAACCATAAAAACGACTACAAACACTAAAATTGTTCAAAAACCATAAAAACGACTACAAATACTAAAATAGGCCAAAAACCATAAAAACGACTACAAACACTAAAATTGGCCAAAAACCATAAAAACGACTACAAACACTAAAATTGGTCAAAAACCATAAAAACGACTACAAACACTAAAATTGTTCAAAAACCATAAAAACGACTACAAATACTAAAATAGGCCAAAAACCATAAAAACGACTACAAACACTAAAATTGGCCAAAAACCATAAAAACGACTACAAACACTAAAATTGGTCAAAAACCATAAAAACGACCCTAAAATAGGCAAAAAACCATAAAAACGACTACAAACACTAAAATTGGCCAAATCCTATAAAAACGACTACAAACACTAGAATTGGCCAAAAACCATAAAAACGACCCTAAAATAGGCCAAAAACCATAAAAACGACTACAAAAACTAAAATTGGTCAAAAACCATAAAAACGACTACAAACACTAAAATTGGCCAAAAACCATAAAAACGACCCTAAAATAGGCCAAAAACCATAAAAACGACTACAAATACTAAAATTGGCCAAAAACCATAAAAACAACTACGAACACTAAAATTGGCCAAAAACCATAAAAACGACTACAAACACTAAAATTGGCCAAAAACCATAAAAACGACCCGAAAATAGGCCAAAACCCATAAAAACGACTACAAACACTAAAATTACAAACACTAAAATTGGCCAAAAACCATAAAAACGACCCTAAAATAGGCCAAAAACCATAAAAACGACTACAAACACTAAAATTGGTCAAAAACCATAAAAACGACTACAAACACTAAAATTGGCCAAAAACCATAAAAACGACTACGAACACTAAAATTGGCCAAAAACCATAAAAACGACCCTAAAATAGGCCAAAAACCATAAAAACGACTACAAACACTAAAATTGTTCAAAAACCATAAAAACGTCCCTAAAATAGGCTAAAAACCATAAAAACGACTACAAACACTAAAATTGGCCAAAACCTTTAAAAACGACTACAAACACTAGAATTGGCCAAAACCCATAAAAACAACCCTAAAATAGGCCAAAACCCATAAAAACAACTACAAACACTAAAATAGGCCAAAAATCATAAAAACGACTACAAATACTAAAATAGGCCAAAAACCATAAAAACGACTACAAACACTAAAATTGGTCAAAAACCATAAAAACGACCCTAAAATAGGCCAAAAACCATAAAAACGACTACAAACACTAAAATTGGCCAAATCCTATAAAAACGACTACAAACACTAGAATTGGCCAAAACCTATAAAAACGACCCTAAAATAGGCCAAAACCCATAAAAACAACTACAAACACTAAAATTGGCCAAAAACCATAAAAACGACCCTAAAATAGGCCAAAAAACCATAAAAACGACCCTAAAATAGGCCAAAAACCATAAAAATAACTACAAACACTAAAATTGTTCAAAAACCATAAAAACGTCCCTAAAATAGGCCAAAAACCATAAAAACGACTACAAACACTAAAATTGGCCAAAACCTTTAAAAACGACTACAAACACTAGAATTGGCCAAAACCCATAAAAACAACTACAAACACTAAAATTGGCCAAAAACCATAAAAACGACCCTAAAATAGGCCAAAAACCATAAAAAACGACTACAAACACTAAAATTGTTCAAAAACCATAAAAACGACTACAAACACTAAAATAGGCTAAAAACCATAAAAACGACTACAAACACTAAAATTGGTCAAAAACCATAAAAACGTCCCTAAAATAGGCCAAAAACCATAAAAACGACTACAAACACTAAAATTGGCCAAAAACCTTTAAAAACGACTACAAACACTAGAATTGGCCAAAACCCATAAAAACAACCCTAAAATAGGCCAAAACCCATAAAAACAACTACAAACACTAAAATTGGCCAAAAACCATAAAAACGACCCTAAAATAGGCCAAAAACCATAAAAACGACTACAAACACTAAAATTGTTCAAAAACCATAAAAACGACTACAAACACTAAAATAGGCTAAAAACCATAAAAACGCCTACAAACACTAAAATTGGCCAAAACCTTTAAAAACGACTACAAACACTAGAATTGGCCAAAACCCATAAAAACAACCATAAAATAGGCCAAAACCCATAAAAACAACTACAAACACTAAAATTGGCCAAACATCATAAAAACGACCCTAAAATAGGCCAAAAACCATAAAAACGACTACAAACACTAAAATTGTTCAAAAACCATAAAAACGACTACAAATACTAAAATAGGCCAAAAACCATAAAAACGACTACAAACACTAAAATTGTCAAAACCCATAAAAACGACTACAAACACTAAAATTGGCCAAAAGCCATAAAAATGACCCTAAAATAGGCCAAAAACCATAAAAACGACTACAAATACTAAAATAGGCCAAAAACCATAAAAACGACTACAAACACTAAAATTGGTCAAAAACCATAAAAACGACTACAAACACTAAAATTGGTCAAAAACCATAAAAACGACCCTAAAATAGGCCAAAAACCATAAAAACGACCCTAAAATAGGCCAAAAACCATAAAAATAACTACAAACACTAAAATTGTTCAAAAACCATAAAAACGTCCCTAAAATAGGCCAAAAACCATAAAAACGACTACAAACACTAAAATTGGCCAAAACCTTTAAAAACGACTACAAACACTAGAATTGGCCAAAACCCATAAAAACAACTACAAACACTAAAATTGGCCAAAAACCATAAAAACGACCCTAAAATAGGCCAAAAACCATAAAAACGACTACAAACACTAAAATTGTTCAAAAACCATAAAAACGACTACAAACACTAAAATAGGCTAAAAACCATAAAAACGACTACAAACACTAAAATTGGTCAAAAACCATAAAAACGTCCCTAAAATAGGCCAAAAACCATAAAAACGACTACAAACACTAAAATTGGCCAAAAACCTTTAAAAACGACTACAAACACTAGAATTGGCCAAAACCCATAAAAACAACCCTAAAATAGGCCAAAACCCATAAAAACAACTACAAACACTAAAATTGGCCAAAAACCATAAAAACGACCCTAAAATAGGCCAAAAACCATAAAAACGACTACAAACACTAAAATTGTTCAAAAACCATAAAAACGACTACAAACACTAAAATAGGCTAAAAACCATAAAAACGCCTACAAACACTAAAATTGGCCAAAACCTTTAAAAACGACTACAAACACTAGAATTGGCCAAAACCCATAAAAACAACCATAAAATAGGCCAAAACCCATAAAAACAACTACAAACACTAAAATTGGCCAAAAATCATAAAAACGACCCTAAAATAGGCCAAAAACCATAAAAACGACTACAAACACTAAAATTGTTCAAAAACCATAAAAACGACTACAAATACTAAAATAGGCCAAAAACCATAAAAACGACTACAAACACTAAAATTGTCAAAACCCATAAAAACGACTACAAACACTAAAATTGGCCAAAAGCCATAAAAATGACCCTAAAATAGGCCAAAAACCATAAAAACGACTACAAATACTAAAATAGGCCAAAAACCATAAAAACGACTACAAACACTAAAATTGGTCAAAAACCATAAAAACGACTACAAACACTAAAATTGGTCAAAAACCATAAAAACGACCCTAAAATAGGCCAAAAACCATAAAAACGACTACAAACACTAAAATTGGCCAAATCCTATAAAAACGACTACAAACACTAGAATTGGCCAAAACCTATAAAAACGACCCTAAAATAGGCCAAAACCCATAAAAACAACTACAAACACTAAAATTGGCCAAAAACCATAAAAACGACCCTAAAATAGGCCAAAAACCATAAAAACGACCCTAAAATAGGCCAAAAACCATAAAAACAACTACAAACACTAAAATTGTTCAAAAACCATAAAAACGTCCCTAAAATAGGCCAAAAACCATAAAAACGACTACAAACACTAAAATTGGCCAAAACCTTTAAAAACGACTACAAACACTAGAATTGGCCAAAACCCATAAAAACAACTACAAACACTAAAATTGGCCAAAAACCATAAAAACGACCCTAAAATAGGCCAAAAACCATAAAAACGACTACAAACACTAAAATTGTTCAAAAACCATAAAAACGACTACAAACACTAAAATAGGCTAAAAACCATAAAAACGACTACAAACACTAAAATTGGTCAAAAACCATAAAAACGTCCCTAAAATAGGCCAAAAACCATAAAAACGACTACAAACACTAAAATTGGCCAAAAACCTTTAAAAACGACTACAAACACTAGAATTGGCCAAAACCCATAAAAACAACCCTAAAATAGGCCAAAACCCATAAAAACAACTACAAACACTAAAATTGGCCAAAAACCATAAAAACGACCCTAAAATAGGCCAAAAACCATAAAAACGACTACAAACACTAAAATTGTTCAAAAACCATAAAAACGACTACAAACACTAAAATAGGCTAAAAACCATTAAAAACGCCTACAAACACTAAAATTGGCCAAAACCTTTAAAAACGACTACAAACACTAGAATTGGCCAAAACCCATAAAAACAACCATAAAATAGGCCAAAACCCATAAAAACAACTACAAACACTAAAATTGGCCAAAAATCATAAAAACGACCCTAAAATAGGCCAAAAACCATAAAAACGACTACAAACACTAAAATTGTTCAAAAACCATAAAAACGACTACAAATACTAAAATAGGCCAAAAACCATAAAAACGACTACAAACACTAAAATTGTCAAAACCCATAAAAACGACTACAAACACTAAAATTGGCCAAAAGCCATAAAAATGACCCTAAAATAGGCCAAAAACCATAAAAACGACTACAAATACTAAAATAGGCCAAAAACCATAAAAACGACTACAAACACTAAAATTGGTCAAAAACCATAAAAACGACTACAAACACTAAAATTGGTCAAAAACCATAAAAACGACCCTAAAATAGGCCAAAAACCATAAAAACGACTACAAACACTAAAATTGGCCAAATCCTATAAAAACGACTACAAACACTAGAATTGGCCAAAACCTATAAAAACGACCCTAAAATAGGCCAAAACCCATAAAAACAACTACAAACACTAAAATTGGCCAAAAACCATAAAAACGACCCTAAAATAGGCCAAAAACCATAAAAACGACCCTAAAATAGGCCAAAAACCATAAAAACAACTACAAACACTAAAATTGTTCAAAAACCATAAAAACGTCCCTAAAATAGGCCAAAAACCATAAAAACGACTACAAACACTAAAATTGGCCAAAACCTTTAAAAACGACTACAAACACTAGAATTGGCCAAAACCCATAAAAACAACTACAAACACTAAAATTGGCCAAAAACCATAAAAACGACCCTAAAATAGGCCAAAAACCATAAAAACGACTACAAACACTAAAATTGTTCAAAAACCATAAAAACGACTACAAACACTAAAATAGGCTAAAAACCATAAAAACGACTACAAACACTAAAATTGGTCAAAAACCATAAAAACGTCCCTAAAATAGGCCAAAAACCATAAAAACGACTACAAACACTAAAATTGGCCAAAAACCTTTAAAAACGACTACAAACACTAGAATTGGCCAAAACCCATAAAAACAACCCTAAAATAGGCCAAAACCCATAAAAACAACTACAAACACTAAAATTGGCCAAAAACCATAAAAACGACCCTAAAATAGGCCAAAAACCATAAAAACGACTACAAACACTAAAATTGTTCAAAAACCATAAAAACGACTACAAATACTAAAATAGGCCAAAAACCATAAAAACGACTACAAACACTAAAATTGGCCAAAAACCATAAAAACGACTACAAACACTAAAATTGGTCAAAAACCATAAAAACGACTACAAACACTAAAATTGTTCAAAAACCATAAAAACGACTACAAATACTAAAATAGGCCAAAAACCATAAAAACGACTACAAACACTAAAATTGGCCAAAAACCATAAAAACGACTACAAACACTAAAATTGGTCAAAAACCATAAAAACGACCCTAAAATAGGCAAAAAACCATAAAAACGACTACAAACACTAAAATTGGCCAAATCCTATAAAAACGACTACAAACACTAGAATTGGCCAAAAACCATAAAAACGACCCTAAAATAGGCCAAAAACCATAAAAACGACTACAAAAACTAAAATTGGTCAAAAACCATAAAAACGACTACAAACACTAAAATTGGCCAAAAACCATAAAAACGACCCTAAAATAGGCCAAAAACCATAAAAACGACTACAAATACTAAAATTGGCCAAAAACCATAAAAACAACTACGAACACTAAAATTGGCCAAAAACCATAAAAACGACTACAAACACTAAAATTGGCCAAAAACCATAAAAACGACCCGAAAATAGGCCAAAACCCATAAAAACGACTACAAACACTAAAATTACAAACACTAAAATTGGCCAAAAACCATAAAAACGACCCTAAAATAGGCCAAAAACCATAAAAACGACTACAAACACTAAAATTGGTCAAAAACCATAAAAACGACTACAAACACTAAAATTGGCCAAAAACCATAAAAACGACTACGAACACTAAAATTGGCCAAAAACCATAAAAACGACCCTAAAATAGGCCAAAAACCATAAAAACGACTACAAACACTAAAATTGTTCAAAAACCATAAAAACGTCCCTAAAATAGGCTAAAAACCATAAAAACGACTACAAACACTAAAATTGGCCAAAACCTTTAAAAACGACTACAAACACTAGAATTGGCCAAAACCCATAAAAACAACCCTAAAATAGGCCAAAACCCATAAAAACAACTACAAACACTAAAATAGGCCAAAAATCATAAAAACGACTACAAATACTAAAATAGGCCAAAAACCATAAAAACGACTACAAACACTAAAATTGGTCAAAAACCATAAAAACGACCCTAAAATAGGCCAAAAACCATAAAAACGACTACAAACACTAAAATTGGCCAAATCCTATAAAAACGACTACAAACACTAGAATTGGCCAAAACCTATAAAAACGACCCTAAAATAGGCCAAAACCCATAAAAACAACTACAAACACTAAAATTGGCCAAAAACCATAAAAACGACCCTAAAATAGGCCAAAAACCATAAAAACGACCCTAAAATAGGCCAAAAACCATAAAAATAACTACAAACACTAAAATTGTTCAAAAACCATAAAAACGTCCCTAAAATAGGCCAAAAACCATAAAAACGACTACAAACACTAAAATTGGCCAAAACCTTTAAAAACGACTACAAACACTAGAATTGGCCAAAACCCATAAAAACAACTACAAACACTAAAATTGGCCAAAAACCATAAAAACGACCCTAAAATAGGCCAAAAACCATAAAAACGACTACAAACACTAAAATTGTTCAAAAACCATAAAAACGACTACAAACACTAAAATAGGCTAAAAACCATAAAAACGACTACAAACACTAAAATTGGTCAAAAACCATAAAAACGTCCCTAAAATAGGCCAAAAACCATAAAAACGACTACAAACACTAAAATTGGCCAAAAACCTTTAAAAACGACTACAAACACTAGAATTGGCCAAAACCCATAAAAACAACCCTAAAATAGGCCAAAACCCATAAAAACAACTACAAACACTAAAATTGGCCAAAAACCATAAAAACGACCCTAAAATAGGCCAAAAACCATAAAAACGACTACAAACACTAAAATTGTTCAAAAACCATAAAAACGACTACAAACACTAAAATAGGCTAAAAACCATAAAAACGCCTACAAACACTAAAATTGGCCAAAACCTTTAAAAACGACTACAAACACTAGAATTGGCCAAAACCCATAAAAACAACCATAAAATAGGCCAAAACCCATAAAAACAACTACAAACACTAAAATTGGCCAAACATCATAAAAACGACCCTAAAATAGGCCAAAAACCATAAAAACGACTACAAACACTAAAATTGTTCAAAAACCATAAAAACGACTACAAATACTAAAATAGGCCAAAAACCATAAAAACGACTACAAACACTAAAATTGTCAAAACCCATAAAAACGACTACAAACACTAAAATTGGCCAAAAGCCATAAAAATGACCCTAAAATAGGCCAAAAACCATAAAAACGACTACAAATACTAAAATAGGCCAAAAACCATAAAAACGACTACAAACACTAAAATTGGTCAAAAACCATAAAAACGACTACAAACACTAAAATTGGTCAAAAACCATAAAAACGACCCTAAAATAGGCCAAAAACCATAAAAACGACCCTAAAATAGGCCAAAAACCATAAAAATAACTACAAACACTAAAATTGTTCAAAAACCATAAAAACGTCCCTAAAATAGGCCAAAAACCATAAAAACGACTACAAACACTAAAATTGGCCAAAACCTTTAAAAACGACTACAAACACTAGAATTGGCCAAAACCCATAAAAACAACTACAAACACTAAAATTGGCCAAAAACCATAAAAACGACCCTAAAATAGGCCAAAAACCATAAAAACGACTACAAACACTAAAATTGTTCAAAAACCATAAAAACGACTACAAACACTAAAATAGGCTAAAAACCATAAAAACGACTACAAACACTAAAATTGGTCAAAAACCATAAAAACGTCCCTAAAATAGGCCAAAAACCATAAAAACGACTACAAACACTAAAATTGGCCAAAAACCTTTAAAAACGACTACAAACACTAGAATTGGCCAAAACCCATAAAAACAACCCTAAAATAGGCCAAAACCCATAAAAACAACTACAAACACTAAAATTGGCCAAAAACCATAAAAACGACCCTAAAATAGGCCAAAAACCATAAAAACGACTACAAACACTAAAATTGTTCAAAAACCATAAAAACGACTACAAACACTAAAATAGGCTAAAAACCATAAAAACGCCTACAAACACTAAAATTGGCCAAAACCTTTAAAAACGACTACAAACACTAGAATTGGCCAAAACCCATAAAAACAACCATAAAATAGGCCAAAACCCATAAAAACAACTACAAACACTAAAATTGGCCAAAAATCATAAAAACGACCCTAAAATAGGCCAAAAACCATAAAAACGACTACAAACACTAAAATTGTTCAAAAACCATAAAAACGACTACAAATACTAAAATAGGCCAAAAACCATAAAAACGACTACAAACACTAAAATTGTCAAAACCCATAAAAACGACTACAAACACTAAAATTGGCCAAAAGCCATAAAAATGACCCTAAAATAGGCCAAAAACCATAAAAACGACTACAAATACTAAAATAGGCCAAAAACCATAAAAACGACTACAAACACTAAAATTGGTCAAAAACCATAAAAACGACTACAAACACTAAAATTGGTCAAAAACCATAAAAACGACCCTAAAATAGGCCAAAAACCATAAAAACGACTACAAACACTAAAATTGGCCAAATCCTATAAAAACGACTACAAACACTAGAATTGGCCAAAACCTATAAAAACGACCCTAAAATAGGCCAAAACCCATAAAAACAACTACAAACACTAAAATTGGCCAAAAACCATAAAAACGACCCTAAAATAGGCCAAAAACCATAAAAACGACCCTAAAATAGGCCAAAAACCATAAAAACAACTACAAACACTAAAATTGTTCAAAAACCATAAAAACGTCCCTAAAATAGGCCAAAAACCATAAAAACGACTACAAACACTAAAATTGGCCAAAACCTTTAAAAACGACTACAAACACTAGAATTGGCCAAAACCCATAAAAACAACTACAAACACTAAAATTGGCCAAAAACCATAAAAACGACCCTAAAATAGGCCAAAAACCATAAAAACGACTACAAACACTAAAATTGTTCAAAAACCATAAAAACGACTACAAACACTAAAATAGGCTAAAAACCATAAAAACGACTACAAACACTAAAATTGGTCAAAAACCATAAAAACGTCCCTAAAATAGGCCAAAAACCATAAAAACGACTACAAACACTAAAATTGGCCAAAAACCTTTAAAAACGACTACAAACACTAGAATTGGCCAAAACCCATAAAAACAACCCTAAAATAGGCCAAAACCCATAAAAACAACTACAAACACTAAAATTGGCCAAAAACCATAAAAACGACCCTAAAATAGGCCAAAAACCATAAAAACGACTACAAACACTAAAATTGTTCAAAAACCATAAAAACGACTACAAATACTAAAATAGGCCAAAAACCATAAAAACGACTACAAACACTAAAATTGGCCAAAAACCATAAAAACGACTACAAACACTAAAATTGGTCAAAAACCATAAAAACGACCCTAAAATAGGCAAAAAACCATAAAAACGACTACAAACACTAAAATTGGCCAAATCCTATAAAAACGACTACAAACACTAGAATTGGCCAAAAACCATAAAAACGACCCTAAAATAGGCCAAAAACCATAAAAACGACTACAAAAACTAAAATTGGTCAAAAACCATAAAAACGACTACAAACACTAAAATAGGCCAAAAACCATAAAAACGACTACGAACACTAAAATTGGCCAAAAACCATAAAAACGACTACAAACACTAAAATTGGCCAAAAACCATAAAAACGACCCGAAAATAGGCCAAAACCCATAAAAACGACTACAAACACTAAAATTACAAACACTAAAATTGGCCAAAAACCATAAAAACGACCCTAAAATAGGCCAAAAACCATAAAAACGACTACAAACACTAAAATTGTTCAAAAACCATAAAAACGACTACAAACACTAAAATTGGTCAAAAACCATAAAAACGACTACAAACACTAAAATTGGCCAAAAACCATAAAAACGACTACGAACACTAAAATTGGCCAAAAACCATAAAAACGACTACAAACACTAAAATTGGCCAAAAACCATAAAAACGACCCTAAAATAGGCCAAAAACCATAAAAACGACT